>NC_081432.1:61966711-62159211 GCF_949786415.1 Peromyscus eremicus
AAAAATAATGATTTGGAATTAAAGCTCTTCTAGTATCAAAAAAAAACTTTTTATATGACTCAGTTTGTCCAAATAATTTAAGCTTAACGAAGTTAGCAAAGACAAGGAGGCTAGACATACATTCTTAAGCCCGAATAGACTTTGAATAAGGAGAGACGTTTTCTGAGCCATTGGTCCTCAACTTTCCCAATGCCTTGGCCTTTCAATGTATTTCCCCATTTTGGGGTGGCCCCCATTACAAAATTTTTTCCAGTTGCTATTTCACAACTGCAGTTTTTTCATTGTTATAAATTGTACATGCCTGACATGCAGGTGGTCTGAGGTTACCCCTGTAAAAAGGTTTTTTTTTTTTTTTTCAACTCCCAAAGGATCGAGATTCGTGGGCTCAGAAGCTGTTCCAAGCCCTTTGTCAGACTGCATCACAAGAAAGAAGCAAAGGAAGCAAGATCATTAAGGGGCTGGCTAAGGCAGGCACCAGGGTGGTTTCCTTGTTGCTACTTTCTCTGTCATGGATCCACTTTTTTAGCAGGGCCATGGAGTTTCTAATGACCCCTAAGCAGTTAACATAAAAACAGCATTGCTCTCCCAAGGCCTTGCATGGACCCTTGCTGAAGGAATGATAACCAGGTGGACCACTTGAACAAATTTTAGTCAAGGCCCCTTCCACCCTGGAGGACTATTTCAGCTAGAGGAGAGAATGATTCCTCTAAATGTGTAACAGATTTTTCTAGGGCAGTGATATTGGCATCTACTGCCACTTTTAAGGCCCTGTAGTTCTGATCTTTTGAGTACAGCCAGGTTATAAATCTAAATAATTTTTATAGAAATAATAATTTCTTATACCTCTTTGGTTCTGCATAAAGAAGGTCAAGTGTCTTATTTCATTGTAGAACCATTTTAGTTAACAAATCTATCAATTGACGACTCTGGGCCCAGTTTCCTGGTATGTCAATGGATATTATAGGTAGCCATTTTGTCCCCTATGCCAGGGAGTTTCCCTTTGACTCAGCACTTCAACCTATTATGGGCAGGTGCACAGGACAAGGTTTTCTCTTCTGTAACTGCTTCTGGCTGACACTGGGATGTTATTAGGACCCCAAAGGGCTGAAAGACTGGTCAAAGGCTGGGCAATAGGGCATCTGTCAGAAACATGTGGCTATCTGACCCAGCTGTAGAGACAGGGAACTTAGCAAGAATTTTAAAGGGTCTTACCAATTAAAACAAACCTGGAGCCAGGTACTGGGGTCAATGCTGGAAGATCAGAGAAGCAGAACAAGCCACAGCCACTTCACCTTGCCAATTCCTTAGCTGATCCTGTTTCCTCAGACTGGAAACCTCTGTGTCTTCATATCTGAATGGATCTCAGCTGAACTGCTTCTCAAAAGCCTGAAAGCTTAACCAGCCTAGTTCCTGGTCCTCATGCCTTATATATCTTTCTGCTTTCTGCCATCACTTCCTGGGATTAAAGGTGTGAGTCACCGTGCCTGGCTGTTTCCAGTGTGACTTTGAACTCACAGAGATCCAGATGGATCTCTGCTTCTGGAATGCTAGGATTAAAGGTGTGTGGTACCACTGCCTAACCTCTATGTTTAAAATTATGGCTGTTCTGCTTCTCTGATCTTCCAGCGTTCCCCCAATACCTGGCTCCAGGTTTGTTTTTATTAATAAGACCTTTTAAGATTCATGCTACAGGGAACAATCACGTTGGCTGGTCCATGTCAGCTTTCAGCAAGTCTGGAGCTCATGGTCGTTTGGAGCGGGTTGCAGTTAGCTTGGATGTGCCTGCCAGCCAAGTGGAAACCTGTTGAGACAAGTTCACACCAGGAACAGAAGTTAAAATTTATAAACTTATTTGGAACTTCTAGGCCCATAGTCTTAGTAATTGGGAAGGGGAGGAGTTCCAAGGCCAGGAGAGAGAAATACCATCCTCAGGAACAGACAGGTGGGAAAACTCAAGCTATACTGCTGTGCTTGTCTGGAGTCCTTCTGACCTCTGCGAAGTGGATCCAAGTTTTATGACTTCTTTTGATCCTCTGAAGCTTATATGAATTCTTATTTTACAAAAGGACATACAAGTTTTAGATATATTAGCATTATCAATTAGTATTGAAATCCATAGTATACAAAAGCAGGTAATGGGTATCTGTAAAACAGCAGGAGTAGTCATACGTTTGAGTCCCAGCAAAAACTACAGATGTGGGTTAAAAGCATGTATATTTTTCTTCTGTCCAGAGAGCCAGGTATAGATTGGACAGAGATGTCTTTGGCCCGATGAGAAGCACCTTTAAGTTTATATTTAGAAGACAACCAAAGAAAATCTAAAATCTTGAGCTTATGACCCAAACAGTATCAGAATTCTATTAATGTTAAACTCGAACTTTTGAAATCTTGATATAATAATATCATAGAAGGGGAAAGTAATCTGAACTTAAGATACAGAATGTTCATATAGATCATGGCTTATTTTTTTCTTTCAATAGTTACATACATATATACACACAGAGTTGAATCCAAGTTACATACAAATACACAGAATTAAAGCTACCTTACATTTACACATATAGGGTTAAATTCAAGTCACATGCATATACACATAGAAATGTATTAAACAGGAGTTGAGGAAATAAAAAGGAAGGGAGAACCAGTGTGTGCTGAGTAAGATGAAGCTAGCCTTTCCATCTCTGACTGGTATGTTGTAGCAAATATACGGGGTGTTTAAAGAGAGAGTGGACAGACATGAACAGGTCTTTGGAGCAAAGAAAAAGAAAGTGGAGAATTATTTCTCCTTTTCCCAACTGTAAAGCTGTCCGTGAGTGAGAAAACAAATTTGTTACAGGTGGGGAGAGCAGATCAGAAAGCAGATTGTTACAGGTGGGGAGAGCAGATCAGAAAGCAGATCTGTTACAGGTCAGGGAGAGCAGATCAGAAAGCAGATCTGTTACAGGTCGGGGAGAGCAGATCAGAAAGCAGATCTGTTACAGGTGGGGAGAGCAGATCAGAAAGCAGATTGTTACAGGTCAGGGAGAGCAGATCAGAAAGCAGATCTGTTACAGGTGGGGAGAGCAGATCAGAAAGCAGATTGTTACAGGTCAGGGAGAGCAGATCAGAAAGCAGATTGTTACAGGTCAGGGAGAGCAGATCAGAAAGCAGATCTGTTACAGGTCAGGGAGAGCAGATCTGCCACAGGTGGAGCAGGCACGTGAGGTCCTGGTGTGACGTGAACACCTTTGACAGGCCCTGTCAGGGTAGGAGAGTTAAGCAAGAGAGAGGCAAGGGGCAAAAGATGAAATTACAGATGGAGGAATAAGAGGCACGAGACAGGCACAGAGAAGGAGCTCTGCCTGGCGGTCACTCTTACAGGGTGCACATGCCGTGGAAAGGGACCTGGTGGCAGGTGATGATGTCACTGCTTTGGCAGAGGCTGGCTGCTGCTGCTGCTGCTGCTGCTGCTGCTGCTGCTGCTGCTGCTGCTGCAGAAATCAACACTGGAATAAAAGGGGAAATGCAGCTTAAACCTTGTTTTTAGGACAACACAGGAGCTGTCATACAGAAATCTGTAAGTCACATGACCTGTCTGCCTTTGACCTTAGTCAAGATGGCACCTGCCCACATTGTCACGTTCCCCCCACCCCACCCCAAGACACACAGCACATACGGAACAAATAATCTCAAGCATTCAAAAATCCGTCAGAAACACAGACATGTAGCCCCATCAGTCACACATTTCCATCCGCACATATGAAATAGACTTTTCTAATAGAAAGACAGACAAAACTTTCCCAGGAAACTGTCAGCTGACCAACTTAAAAATTCTAAAATAAGAGTTTACAGAATAAGGAGCCTGTAAGGAACCGTAAGAATGAAAGACATTCCCTGCCGAGGTGGTGGAGGCAGAGGCACCAGACACTGCTCATATCTGGGCGGAGGGGCCTTCTCAGTCCTCATGCACTCACTGGAGCATGGAGGTGCTGTAGAGGAAACTGGGAAATGGAGTAGCAGGAAAGAGGGAACTCCCAGGCTACCGCATGGTGGCTGGTGGCCATCACCGCAGGGGGTGGGACCAAGTCTGACCATAAAGGTGGATGAGTTTAGAAGCCTTTACAAAGGGTATTAAGTGTAGAGGTTTGGTGGTAGGCTCATTCCCCACCAGTGAGGCAGAAGAATAGGGCATAAGCTGCCGAGTGTTGGTCAAACACAGAGCAGGGGCCTGAAGGACGCCGAGGTGAGAGAGATGAGAGGCACAAACTGCCCAGTGCGTTGTCACACAAAAAGACAGGGGCCAAAGGGCTGAGCCTGAGGGACACACGCAGGTACAAGAGATGAAAATCGAGTCTTCACTCATGAGGCAGGAGTTACCAACCACGCCAGGGTTGGAAAGTGATGCTTTTGGAAGGTTCCAGGGTTCCAGCTTTGTCTCAGACTGCCAGTGGGCAGGAGAACTTGCTAGGAGGGTCTGCTGAGTTCTCACAGCACCAATGCTGTATTTTAAAAACGGGGGACCCACGGCAGGTGAGAAAGAGAATGTGGCGTGCAGACATGGCAGGTGGTGGTCACAGCGGGTGGGAGCCTTGGGGAGAGGCACACCGTGCAGGTGGTACTCGCGTGGAAGGTTCTATTAAGGGAAGGGAAAGGAAGAGAGGGAGAAGAGAAAGCAGGCGGGGGCTGAGGAGAGAAGAGGAGAAGAGAGAGAGAAGGGGTAAGAGAGGAGGTGCAGAGCAACCTTGTGGGTAAAAAGAGGAAAGAAGAGAGAGAGAGAGAGAGAGAGAGAGAGAGAGAGAGAGAGAGAGAGAGAGAGAAAGGGAGGGAGGGAGGGAGAGAGAGAGAGGGAGAGAGAGACAGAAGAAGAGAATGAGACAGAGAGAGAGAGGGACAGACAGAGACAGACAGAGACAGAGAGACAGAGGAAGAGAGGGAGAGACAGAGAGAGGGACAGAGAGAGACAGAGAGAGATGGAGAGAGAGAAGGAGAGAGAGAGAAAGAGAGACACACAGAGAGAGACAGAGAGAGGGAGAGAAAGAGGGAGAGAGAGAGAGAGAGGAGAGATGTAGACAGGACCTCCTGGGAATAGAGAGAGGGAAGAGAAGGGAGAGGAATTTTCTCTTAAAGGGGATTTTACATAGGATTATGTTGTCAGGACACTGGGTGGGCCACAAAGTATTTCCTGCTTATTGGCCAGGTCCCCAAGGGGTGGGTCTGAATGCTAACAATGAGGGACAACCTTGGCTGTTTCTGGAACACAGCTTCTGTGTGCTAACTCTGAGGAAACATTCCCAGAAGATTTCACCTCAATGATACTGGTCTCTTGTTACTCACAGCTGATTCTCAGCCCCGGATAACCAGAACCACAGGATCTTTACACAAAGGCCTGGTAGAGTCTTTGCTTCTGTCTGTAACTCCACAAGCCAGGACTCCGTAGCCTGCACTGCTCTAACATTCTTATCTTCCAAGCTCCTACAGAACAGCTCACTGGGCTCTCAACACTCAATGGGTTTTCTAGTCCAAGGTTCCAAAGTCCTTCCACAATCCTTCCCAAAACATCATGGTCAGGTCTGTCATAGCAATACACCGCTCCTGGTACCAAGTTGTCTTTAATGCTGCTAATTTCTACCAGCCAGCATAGTCACAGAGTTTATCACAGCATAGAAACCTACCCAGAACTGCCACAATGGACCAGAGGCACCCTCAGCAGGAGGGGCTGTGGCCAGGGTGAACAGGCAGCTTGGCTCTGACGGGTTTGGTGGAGGGTGCTGAGTGCTGAGAACCTGGGCCAGGCTCATAGATGGGACTCTGAAGTGTGATACCAGCACCATGTCAAGAGCATAGCTTAGTTGTAGCGTCAGGAGACCTGGGCCCAGTGCTGGTTCTGATGCTGTCCACTGTCAATTTCTTGTCCATATGACTTGGGATGGTGGATGGGTAGTGGATATCTATCCCTTCTTTGACCTTCTAGGACCCAATGAACCTTTCTTCCTCAGCCAGATAGTCCTACACTAATGATCTGGGAGAGAGCTGCTTAACCTACAGAAGAAAAATTCCAAGCACCTTGAGGTTCCTTGCTGGCTCAGGTTATGTCCGTCAGACTGGGTAGACAGCCTAGCAAGTGCAGGGTACATTGCCAAGCCATCAACGGTACCTGAGCACCCAGTAGGGGCCACGTCTCTGCCAGATCCCCAAAGAGTCTTTATCTCTTTACAGAATACAGTGTTTGCCAAATGGTACCTCGGGAAGGATTAGGAAGCAGACACTGAAGGAGGCAGAGGAGCTGGGCAGCCCAGAAGGGAGAGGCATGAGTGTCAGGAAAATGTGAGTGGATGGTGGAGATGCTGGGAGCTAGTAGCCATGTGCAGGAAGCATAAGGTGAGAGCAGAGAGCCCTGACCCAGGCAGGGTGGGGCTTTCATCAGAGCAGAGGTTGGGGTGAGCGGATTTCCAGGGTTCAGGACCCTGATTGGCTGACATTTGTCTAGGGGTATAGGGAGTTTCCCCTTAGATACAGGCCCCACTGGGTGGGGTCAGCTTATGGCTCCTTCCTGGGTCCAGGTGTTGCCTGCCAGAAGCTGCGTCTGAGTTTCTAAGCCTGTCATAGCAGCTGTGTGCTCAAGCTGTTTTAGGCCCTCCCACAATACCGTGTGTCCTGGACGCCTGATTTCTCTGTGCACTAAGGCCTGGCCACAGTATGCTCTTGATAATCCATCAAAATGGCCACCTGAGGGAACTTTTGAATTTACCCTGCTCCGTGATCTTGAAAATCTTTGCCAGTGTGGGGACAAGTGGTCAGAACTGCCATTGGTCCGCAGTTTCTGGGTTCTGCGCTCCCGCCCTTCTTTCTAGCTAGTGTCCCATGGCTCAGGTCTTATTGGCTAGGGTCACGGAGCGAGCCTCCAGATTCCTGTCTATCTGGGAACTGGGACCCTGAGCATTCTGCCCTAACCATGCCTCCAGAGACACTGGCCCCTCCTCCCTTCCTGGAACCCTGCCTACCCATACCTCTCCTATGCTGACATGTGTTCCATTCAGTGGCCAACATTCCTTACATTCCTCCCTCTATTCACCTTCCCTCCTTCTCCCCCTCCAGGACAAAAGTTGAGGACCAGCTTCCTCCTCCTTGCCCACCATCCTCCCCTCCCCTCCCTCCCACTGCCCCTCCCTGTTCTTCTATGCCACAGGCTACACCCTGGCCTTCCACACACTGGCTTACCAGCCCCTCAGTCCTCTCTGGAAGCTTCTCATACCAGGTCTCAGCAGACTCCTGCCCTCCTCTGCCCTCCTCTGCCCTCTCTGAGAGGTGGCTAGAGCCGATGGAGTCCATGCCCCCTTCTCCCTTCAGGAGCTCTCACAGATAGAGAAGGCTGGGTTTCTTCTCTGCTAATTCTTCTGTTTATATCAAGGAGTTTCATTATCTGTCCCAGGCCTATGATCTGACCTGGCGTGACCTCTATGTCATCCAGGCCTCCACTCTCACTCCCGAGGTGCGAGGTCCAGTTCAGGCAGCAGAAAGACAGTACGCAGACTGGGCACACCCAGTGGACAATGTGGTCCCTGTGGGTGACATGGCGGTGCTGCCTACAGAACCCTCCTGGGACTATCAGCCAGTCAGACCGGACCTCATGGTCTGCTGCCTCCTTCAGGGTATGGAGATGGTCTCGGACAAAGTTGTTAATTTTGATAAGCTCTGAGAGATTACACAGCAAGCTGACAAAAATCCGGCCATTTTTCTAAATCTATTACAAGAGACCATGGTTCAACATACTTGCCTTGACCCACTTAAGACCCTGACACTTCCCTGCATTCCTGCAGGGTGATTCTCCTCATGCTTTTTTCTAGTCATCCCTGTTTGCCCTGCGTCTCTGCTTGGTCTTGATATTCTCAGCCACTTTGGGGCCACACTCACCTTGTCCCCACACTCTCTCCTAACAGCCCCCACTCTAGCTCTTCTGGACCCCACCTGACCTGATCACCTCTATATAGATGAAAGGTCGGCAGTGGCCACCAGGGTTCTAATCCAACCCGTTGGACCTTTGGACTGGGTCATCGCTTTTCTGTCCAAACAACTGGACCCCACCATCTGTGGATGGCAGCCATGTTGAAAGCCCTGGTAGCAGTGGCTGAACTCACCCGGGAGACTCTCAAGATCACCCTGTTCCAGCCAATCATGGTCTACTCCACCCACCGCCTCTCAGACCTTCTGAGTCACTCTTCTCTTCCTCCTTGGGTCCTTACAAGTCCAAGTCCTTCACTTACTGTTTTTAGAAAGCCCCCAAATTACTTTGGCCTCCAGCCCTGCCCTAACCCTGCGACCCTCCTTCCTGTCCCCTCCCCCTTGGGTACCTCCTCTCACTCCTGCCCAGAGGCTGGGGAAGCCTTATGCCCACCCTGGCCTGGTCTTCTAGAACAACCCCTCACAAACCTTCAACTCACCCTATTTGTTGATAGAAGCTCTGTTATAGACAGATCAGGAAACCACCAGGCGGTGTACACAGTGGTCACTTCCACTAAAACAGTTGAAGCGACCCGCCTGCCAATGGGGACCTCTTCACAAAAGGCTGAATTAATCACCTTGACTAGAGTGTTCTAGATAGCCAAGGGTCAATGAGCTAACATCTATACTGACTCTAAATATGCCTTTTTAATAGCCCATACCTATTCTGTCCATTGGAAAGACAGGGGCTTCCTCACTACCATGGGCACTACCCTAGTTAATGGACCCCTTATAGCCAAGCTCCTGGAGACCCTCAAGCTCTCTGCAGAAGTAGCCATAATCCACTGCCAGGAACACCAGTCCTCCAAGGACCCAGTGGCCTTAGGCAAAGCCAGGATGACTCAGTAGCCCGGGGACTGGCCTCCAGCTCCTCTGGATCAATAGAACATATTTTGTTTCTGACACCCTCCTATCAGTCCTGTTATCAACCAGAGGAGAGGGACAAACTCCTGAAAAAAGGGCCACGCAGACAAAGGATGGATGGGTCTTCTTAAATAACCACCTCATCCCCCTTCAGGACCAGCACTGTCCATCATTTCAGACATCCACCACCTTACACATAGGCCCCAAAGCTTTGTTCCATTTCTTAGAGCCCCTCTTTGATCCCCCATCTTCGAGCTTGTATTTTACAGGTCCATTCCTCCTGCCAGACATGTGCCAAGGCTAACCCACAGGGGACCCTCCAGATATGTTAGCCCCTGCACCAGCTTCAAGGACACCAACTGGGCAAGGAAACAGATCCCTGAGGTCTCCAGGATGGCAGCTTACTGAACGCTTCTTCACTCACACCTTCCACTGAGTGTGTCCCCACTGACTCCCTGACTCCCCCTCCTCATGTCATCCCAGGACACAGGAAGTAGCCAGACATGAACTGGTGCCCAAGTACCCAAGGAGTCTGGGATGTCCAGGTGACCAAGCTCTACTTCAGTCCTCCCTCCCCCATCTCTCTCTCTCTATAAACTCTTCCAAGTCTCAAAAAACCTGCCAAATGGCAGCTTCTCCCCCAGAGAAGCTTAAGACCACACCTACAGGGTATTTAAACTGCCCCCCTAGAGACAGGCCATGTGGGCTGTTTTGGTCTCTTCCTCCCATCTCCTCTCTAGGGGCTGGAGAATCACCCTGGAGCATTGTACCAATGAACCTGGTCTCTTACTTTAATTCTGGTTGATTCAGATTACTGCATTGGTGGAGAGACTTAATATTAGGGTACGGAAACCTTTCAATGGGGACTTTTGAAGTTGGACTGAAAGCATTTCCACATTATGATATGGCTACAAGCCTGTGGGGGTTTGAATAAGGATGGCCCCCATTGGCCCATATATTTGAATCTTAGTCATCAGAAAGTGACATCACTTGAGAAGGATTAGGAGGTGTGGCCTTGTTGGAGGAAATAAGACACTGGGGGTGAACTTTGAGGTTCTAAAACCCACACCAGACCCAGAGTTTCTCTGTCTCTCTCTCTCTCTCTTCCCTCCCCCCATGGATCAGGGTGCAGCACTTAGCTACTTCTCCAGCACCATGCCTGCCTGCCTCAATGCTCCCTTGTTGCCATGCTCCTCACCATGATGACAATAAACTAAGCCCCTGAAACTGTAAGCAAGCTCCCAATTAAATGCTTTCCTTTATAAGAGTTGCTTTAGGGGCTGGAGAGATGGCTCAGCTGTTAAGAGAACTGGCTCTTCCAGAGGACCCAGGTTCAATTCCCAGCACCCACATGGCAGCTAACAACTGTCTGTAACTCCAGTTCCCTGGGATCTGACATCTTCACACCAATGCACATTAAATAAAGTTAAATAAATTATTTAAGGGGGTTGGAGAGATGGCTCAGAGGTTAAGAGCACTGGCTGCTCTTCAAGAGGTCCTGAGTTCAATTCCCAGCCATCACATGGTGGCTCACAACCATCTGTAATGAGATCTGGTGCTCTCTTCTGGCAGGCAGGCATACATGCAGACAGAACACTATATATATATATATATATATATATATATATATATATATATATATATATATATATTTGCCTTAGTCATAGTGTCTTTTCATAGCCATAGAACAGTGACTAATACATGTGGGAATATATATTTTAAAAACTAGATTAAAATTTTTGTGGCATATGGGTATTTGCTTGTATGTACATCTAAGCACCATGTGACTGCAGTACCCACGGAGGCCAGAAGAGGGCCTCAGATTCCCTGGGACTGGAGTTACAGATCACCCTGAGCATCCACGTGGGTTCCACGTGGGTTCCGGGAACCTAACTCAGGTCTTCTGGAAGAGCAGCCAGTGCTCTTAAGCACTGAGCATCTCTCCAGCCACAGAATCCCCTGGGCCGGGGACTCTGGACTGTGCACAGTGGAGAAAGTGAGCTGAGCTGGAGACAGGCCTTTGTGGCTTCCTTTGCCGCTCCCTGCTTCCTGACTGTGGCTGTGAAGTGACTAGCTGCTTCCAGCTGCCGCTGTCTTGACTCCCCACTTCGGTGGGCTGTATTCTCAAACTCTGACCCTAAGTCAGTGCCTTTCCCTTAAATTGCTTTTGTCTGCACATCTTATCACAGAAATGAGAAGAAGCTGATAAACTTTCCTTCCGGCCTTTCCCCAAGCACAGTTCTTCCCCTCACAGCACCCTGTCCCTGCAGAACAGCACATTTGCTACACTGGATGAGCTCTCACAGACATCACTATCAGCTGAGACTGGCTTCTCTAGGCTCTATTCTTGGTGTCACAGACTCTGTGGAGACTGACAAATGTGTAATGATGCATCTCAATGTTATATCATGAAGAAGATTTTTATTTTCCTAAATACCTTGTGTGGTGACTAAAAAAAAAAAAGACTTATTTTTATTTGTGTGTGTGTGTGTGTGTGTGTGTGTGTGTGTGTGTGTTTGCACACGTGTATGTCTGAAGAGGCCAGAAGAGGGTGTCAGATCCCCCTAACTGTTGTTACATACAGGTGGTTGTTAGCATGGGTGTTGGGAAACAAACTCTGGTCCTCTGTAAGAGACACAAGTACTCTCCCTTAACTGCTTCAGTGTCCTGCGTGACAACTTTGACAAGAAATGACATGTGATTCCAATACTAACTTCAGCTCCCTAATTAGGGTAGGGAAGGAAGATTGAATTTACAACTAAAACTTAGGGCTGGGGCTGTAGCTTAGAGGTAGGAAAAGCCCTTCCTCTGCCTAGCTTGTGAGAAGCTCTGGGTTTGATTTCCGGCACTGCAAACCAGACCAAACAAATAAAGTTTCTCCCCCGAAGTTCTCCATCTTAGTCCCTCAGAAGGACAGGAGGGCAGTTGGCTTTTTTAACTCTTTTGCTTTGCCATCTCCATCCCTCACTGGTTGCACAGGAGGTCCCTAGGGAGTGGAGCAGAGGCAGAAAGCCAACCAAGAAGATAGGTGCTCTCATGGCTCATGGGGTCCCAGCTGGTACTGCAGGCTTGCCCATGAGAGCCTGGGTTTCCTAGACATGGTGTGCACATGCCTTTCCTGACTGGTTGCTGCTGACCTTCACTCTCCCAATGTTGATGGTTTTCCTGGTTATCCTTAACTATCAACCCAAAATGTCCTGGAGTCATCGAGAGTGTAGGCATTGCAGCTCGAATGGAAAAGTATCCTGGCAGTGGGAAGCCAAGGATTACCATGAAGTCACCATTAGCGAGGCAGCTTATAGCCCCGCTCCAGGGAAGTATTTCCCCAGTGTAACAACTCTGCCCTGGCAGCGAAGGGTTTCCCCAGCAAAACCGTTACAACTCTGCTCGGGTCTGCCAGAGTGTAACAACTATGCTCCTCTGCTAGGGCCAGGTTTCCCTAGGGAAAGTGTTACAGTTCTGCTCTCCTCTGCTCCTCTCTGGTGAAGGAAGATTGTTACCCAAACGTCATTCAAGAGATTTGTTGGGAGGGAGGAATCCAGGAGGGTAGCTGGCTGCCTCTGCCAGGGTGGGAAAAGGCAGCTCCCCACTGAACAGGTACAGGGCTTATATAGGGCTTGTTAGGGGTGGAGTTTTTCCAGGGTGAAGATTTTCAGGGTGGGAATTGGTCAGATTTCAATCCCCGAGCTTGGACAAGCTCAGGGACTGGCTGGATTTCCTGCTCAGGGATTGGTTGGTTTCCTGCTCAGGGATTGGTTGATTTCCTGCTCAGGGATTGGCTGGATTTCCTGCTCAGGGATTGGTTGGTTTCCTGCTCAGGGATTGGTTGGGTTTTGTGTGGAGTTGGTCAGGGGCAGGATGTGGTCTTTAGCCCTGGTTTCAGGGCCAAAGTGTGTTTCTTTCACTGGCTCTTTTACGCTGCATTGAGGACAGCCTCACTTGAGGAACTGCTTGGATCAAGTTGGCCAGTAGGATTGCCTTGGTGGATGCTTGATGTAGGAAAACCTAGTCCATTGTGGGTGGCACCATTCCCTAGGAAGGGGATTCTGAACAGGATCAAAACAGAGGGCTGAGCACAGGCAAGCAATGATACATCTATTCTCTCTGTGCTCTTGACTGTGTATGTGATGTGACTAGAGGCCCGAGTGCCTGCTTTGACTTCCCCAGTGACAGACTGTCACTTAGGAATGTCAGCAGAATAAACCTTGCCTCCTCTAATTTGCTTTTGGTCAGGGTAGCCTAGAGCAGAAACAGAAATGAAACCAGAGCATTTTCCAATCAGCCAACTGTCAGCACAGCTCTGGCTCCAAACTCCAGACACACTGAATGCTTTTTCTCCCCACTCATGTTTGATGGCTAGAGCCCTAAGCACCAGAACTCACACTGATTCTCCTGCCTCTGCCTGTCGTGGGACTGAGAGACATGGAGGAGATTAGGAATGCGTACATCCATGTGTGTGTGTGTGTGTGTGTGTGTGTGTGTGTGTGTGTGTGTAATTGCTTGAGACTGTTCGATCACAAATCCTGTACATAGGCAGCAGGCATTATGTTCCTTCTCCTTCAGTAAAAAGTATGTATGTAAATATTTCAGATATATCCCAGCACTCTGAAATTACTGTAACAAAATATACAGACTGGTTACTTTATAAACAAATTTCTTGAGGCTTAGAAGATGGCACCTGTGTTAGTTTTCTGTTACTGTAATAAGATACCCAAGGCAGTTACTTTATAAAGAAAAGAGGTTTATTTAACAATGCATCTAAAGTCTCAAAGGCACGAGACCTTTACCTTTACAAGAGGTAAAGCCCTCAAATTGGATAGTATCGAATGTTAGGAGTCTATTATGATTATGTCACGCAACAAGAGTCAGAGAGAGGGAGGGAGAGGGGCAGGGAGGGAGGGAGGGAGGGAGGGAAGAAGAGGTGGGGGGACACTGGGATCCCATCATTACCGCCCAGGGCATGCTCTAGTTGTCCTAAGGACCCCCATGCCTGCCTCCTAAAGGCTCCACACTCCCTGGCCTGAACTTCTGATCCTCCCACCTTTAGGAGCAAGTATAAATCATCTGCAAATCATAGCAGGGCTCTGGGGTAGACTCTCTCCCTTGCTCCATTTTACAAGGACACCAATCTCATCCACGAGCATGGAACCCATGTGACCCTGTCAACTCCTCAAAGGCCCTACCTCTTTCAGAGCTAAGTTTCATTACATGACTCTGGTGGACATGGACATTCAGTGCCCCATAGTGGAATTGTTGTGGCCACGTCTCGAGACCCCCAAGCAAGACCACCACAGAGCCGATATCCGATGCAAAACACACAGGGCTTTATTACAAGCTGGGGCTTGGTCCGTGTCCAACACACTGGCTAGCCAGATGAAGGAGGATGGCTCTGAGCTCTCAGGGTGAGGGGTTTTTAAAGAGAAAAACCACAAGCAGGGTGGTACTAGCCTTGGCATCATATGATTGGGTGAGAGTATGTAACCTTTGAATTTTCTGGTTGTAGGTTACAGTTATCATTTTGGGAGCAGGCCTGGACAAGTCCCAGGCTTTGTCCTTGAACTGACTTGGGGGCTGGCTGGCCTAGCATGTACTGCCTGTGGGAGCTGACTCAGTGGCCCAGGCTCTGTCCTTGAGCTGCTATGGAGGCTGGCAGGCCTTGCATGTTCACATTGACCCATGCATGTAGCTTTAAGTTGGCAAGGAGTCCCAGACAGGAAACAACCGGCTGAACCTTGAACAGTCAGAGTATGTGCAGAACGGGAGCTACTGCAAGGACTAAGTCATAGCCCTCCCAGAAACTGCTTGCTCCAGTCTCAGGAAAGTGAAATTGAGGCCTGATCTCTGAGGGAGGACTGAGCAGTTTGTTATGGTGTCTGCATGGTCCTTTCAGAATCCTTGCACATGGGAGACGTTGGTCTCACCCAGGGGGTGTCTCCCCCACCGTCTTCCCACATTAACCTGGACTTGTGGGTATTTTATATTTTGAATATGAAGTCTAATGTCAGTTTATTTTATTGCCAGATTGTTCCAGCACGGGTCACCATTTCTTCTGCACATTTTTGCACGTGGGATTTTTGCATGTGGGGTTTTTGCAGGAGATGATTTTTCATTGTTTTCCTCACTCAAGTGTCCCTTCAGCAAGCACCAGCTGACATGGCAATGGATTCCCCCACTTCCTTTCTCACCCTAAGTGTTCGTCCCCTCCTGACTTCCCTTCTGATAATCCTCCTCAACACTCTTTCACCTCCTGCTAGCCTGCCCGCCCCACCTTTCCCAGGGACCATCCTTACAGCCTGGCATTGGAAAACCATCCAGGATAAAAACACATTGTTGTCCGGGAGTGAGGCCCCTGACTTATCTTGGGGGTGAGTATACCCAGGACTCTTCACACGCCTCTAGGGGCCTTCGACCTTTCTCACGGAAAAAGAAAAGAGGAACGGGCCTCTTACTTCACATAGGTTTTTTTTTTAATTTTTTTTTTTTGTAGCAATAATAAAGGAATGTGATTGATGGATGGTGTGGTGTGGCTGAGATGGGGGTAGACTGAGGAAAAAGAAGACAAGGAGTTGGGGCAGGGCTGAGGTATGAAGGCTAGAGGTGGACCCTGCAGCTGGGGCTTCCCAGTCCAGGCCTGGCAACTGCTCCTCTCATGGGTCCCCAGAGGCCGCCTACCCAGGTCAACTACTTCCCCAATCAAAGCCCTGCTCCTTCCTTAAGTCTTTCGGCTCACAGATGCTGAGACGCGGGGAGACTCTTGCCCCGTCCAAAACCTCCCCTTCTCCTCTCCTCCACTGACAGAATCAAGGGGGCATGGCCTGGAGGTGCTCACGATTGCTACTGGCCCCTGTGCTGCTGCTGCTCCTGGCCTCAGGTAAGATGGTTCGGGACACAAGGGGCTGCGAAGTGGGATGAAGGGACAAGGCTCAGGCAGGAATCAAGCTGACCCTGGGACCACGGATGGCTTCCAGTGACCAGGGATGACCTCCGGGCCATGCTGGGAGTCTGGGTGCTAAAAGTCACGGCCTCTCAGCTTTCCCAACCCTGTAAACAGATGTATACAGCTGGGGCTCTGATGGAGGGTTTGTTGTCCAGGTGTCTGGGGGTCGACAGTTGTGTCTGAGGAACTTCATACAGTGGTAGGACAGGACCTCTCCGTGCGGTGCCAGTACAAGCCTGAAGCAGGGCCTTATGTGCCGAAATCATGGTGTCGGCAGACATCTCCAAATAAATGTAACAGAGTGGTCACAACCTCTGAGCCTCGGAGAGCAGTCAAGGAGTCACAACACACAATCTGGGACGATCCTGAAGCTGGCTTCTTCAGCGTCACCATCACTCAGCTCACGGAGAAGGACTCGGCATTCTACTGGTGTGGACTGTTTAACGCTTCCCGAAATGTAATCAACGTTCTCAGAAACATCAGCCTGGTGGTGTCTCAGGGTAAGGCCTTTATATAACCCTTCTCCTAGGGACCAAGTGAAAATATATATCATTTATCCCTTGTCTCTGAGGTCCCCAATCCTGACACCTGCTCTGACTAAGGAGAGTGAGATACCCTGTCCCCTGAGACAACTTCCTGTCGCTGTCATTCCTGGCTCTGGCACTGAGAAACAATGTCTGAGTTTCATGGGCCAGGGACCTGGAGGCTCTCCCACTCTTACTTATTTTAGCCTGGCGTGGTGCAACTTTAATGCCAACATTTGAGAGACAGAGGCAGGTGGATCTCTTCACAGCCTGGTCTACAGAGCGAGTTCCCAGCCAGCTGGAGATACATAGTGAGACCTTGTCTCAAAAAAGAAAAAAAGGAATGTTTTTATTTTAAGTTATGTGCACTCACGGGCACATGCCATGTGTGTGCCAGTGCCCACGGAGACCAGGGCATAGGCTCCCCTTGGGGCTAGAGTCACAGGTGGCTGTGAACCACCCAGTGTGGGTGCTGGAACCAAACTCAGTTCCTCTGCAGGGGCAGTCTGACTTTTCAATGGCTGAGCCGTCTCTGACTCTTTCTCACACAGGCACACCTGTGCAGACCTGAGGTGCAGATCACTACTGGCCCAAGGGGCCCTCAAAGAGCTGCTCTGAGCTCCCCTACATCTTGTCACTGTTTGGGGGGTCAGATTGGATTCTCCCTTCAGGACCCCACACAGTCAGCATCTTTTTCTCTTACAGCTTTGCCCACTCTTCCTCCACCGACCAGCATCCGGCTCCAAACAAAGATGGGTAGGTTTTGGAGGAGGAAAGATGGATGGCCAGGCAACCTGGGGAGCCTGAGATTCAGTGGGGCCTTCCCCTTGGGTGGACCCCCTAGGGTTTGGGCAATGGGGAAGCTCCACTCGGGGCTTCGGACATCGAGAGATGAAGTGTGCTCTCTGCCCCAGCGCCGCCCACTTCCCATGGGGAGGCCAGATTTGAACTAAGCATAAAGATCCCAGGCCCAATCTGAGCCAGTTTAAAAACCAGACCAAACCAACCCACAGCATCCAAATGGCCAGGGATAGCCTCAACATCACTAACAACTAGAGAAATGTGCAAACCACAGTGAGAGATCTTCCCATTCTAACAAGAATCACTCTTCCTCCAAAGACAAAAGGTAACAGGTACAGGGAAGCCTGGAGAAAGGGAACCCAGTGGCTAGTGGGAATGTAAATTAGAACAGTAGTTGTGAAAATAGCCTGGAAGTTCTGTGTCCTACCAGCCGATGGTCCCAGCCCTTGGGAGGTGGAGGCAGGTGGATCACAAGTTCACCATCTTGAGCTATGCAGTAAGTTTGAGGTCAGCCTGGGCTACATGGAACTCTGACATAAAAAGAAAACTTAGCCAGGCACGGTGGCACACTCCTTTAATCCCTGCACTCACGAGGCAGAGGCAGGTGGATCTCGGTGGGGTTGAGGTCAGCTTGTTCTACACAGGGAGTTCTGGGCAGGCCAGAGCTACATAGTGAGACCCTGTCTCAAAAGCTACCAAACAACAACAAAATGCTGATTTAATAGACATTGGAAACTGATTGAGAGAAAAGTGAGGAATGAGTGATAGGGTGCTGGGCTAAGGAGTATTAAGTAATATGAAAAGGAAAGAAATTCCGATGCTGTGCTGCACAGTGGAGACCTTGAACAACAGTAATGT
The DNA here is from genome assembly GCF_949786415.1 of Peromyscus eremicus. Lineage (NCBI taxonomy): Eukaryota > Metazoa > Chordata > Mammalia > Rodentia > Cricetidae > Peromyscus > Peromyscus eremicus. The sequence goes on from NC_081432.1 coordinate 61,984,673, forward strand.
ACTATGTATTTTTATTATTAAAAATTTAGAACATTTACTTAATTTATTTTATATGCATTCATGTGTTTTGCCTGCATGTATATTTGTGCAATATGTACTTTCCTGGTGCCCTGGAGGTCAGAAGGGACTGTTAGATCCCCTAGAACTAGCGTTATGGTTGGTTGTGAGCCACCATGTGGGTGCTGGGAATCAAACCCTGGTCCTCTGCAAGAGCAGCAAGTGCTCTTAACTGATGAGCCATCTCTCCAGCCCCTAATCACTTTTAAATGTTTTACCATGAATAAATGATAAACGTTGAGTACACAGGTTGACTTTGGTTTGAATGTCACATTATATATACAAGTACTGAAACAGCAAACAGCATAGCATGATGTGTAAAAACCTCTTTATAAGTTATTGTGCTATTATTATTGTTGTTGTTGTTGTAGTATGAATGCATGGGCCATGGTGCACATGTGGAGGCTGGGGGACAACCTTTTGGTTGGCTCTCTGCTTCCACTGTGGGTTCTAAGGTTTGAACTCAGGTCTTCAGGCAATCTCAACAGCCCATAAATGTGTAAACGTTTTAAGTTAAAGAATTTAGGCCCAGCTACCTCTGAGCCTCCTATGTCTTTCACAGTTTCGGCCTAGACCCCATTCCCCCTTTCATGCATGGCTATCTTCTTTTTTCCCCTCTTACTCCAGAGACGACCACCTGGCTCCCAACAAGCACAGGTGGGTGTGCCGGGGGATGGGGGGTATCCAGGTGATGGGGGGGGGCTGGGGTTAGGGGAGGCTAGCCTTTAGGGTTGATGCCCTTGTATCTGTAAACAAAAAAAAAATAAGTATAAGCTAAAAATTGTACCCCTGGCCTGAGGGGCTGTGAGGTGTGGTTCCACCTAAAACCGTGCTCCACCTCCTCTCATGGTTCTTGGGACCCAGTCTTGGTCTCTGTCCTGGTCACCGGAGTGACCGCCATCTTTGCATCCTTCTTAGTTCTGACCACTTCTCCAGAGGAAACCACCGGCTTTTTCATCAATGGCTCTGAGCACAGGTGAGTCAGGTGTCTTCAGAGGGAGGGTCTTGGGAGAGGATGCCCAGAGAGCTCATGGAGCCCAGGAACCGGGGACCCCAGGATCCTTCTCAGAACGGCTGGACACTGAGTTCTGCAGAGGATCTCCCTGGTCCAGACATGGAGCTGGAGAAGGAAGGATGGGGGCTGGGTGGAGAAGATGTAGAAAAGACAGAGAGGATCGGAATGAGTCAGGATCCCTGTAATGAAGGATGGGAAGGAAGAGATATTTGAAGAAAGAATAGACATAAATTTCACAGAATTGTAGGAAAGGGTTTCAGATTACAGACTCATACAGGGCTAGGGAGATGGCTAGACTAAAGATTAAAGAAAGTGTCTGCTATGCGAGCATAAGTACCCGAGTTTGGGTCCCTGGCACCCACATAAAAAGCTGGGTATGGCGGCGTGTGCCTGTAGTCACAGTACTTGGAGGCAGAGACTAGCAGATCTTAGGGACTCAGTGGCCAGCTAGTCTCACCAACCAGTGAGCTCTAGGCTAAGAAAGAGACCGTGTCTCAAAAAGTAGATAAAGACACTGAACTTTGAATCCTGCCTGGCCCCCCGACACACACACACACACACACACACACACACACACACACACACACACACATCCCAACAGCACCACACCACACATCCATATAAAGACATTGTCAAGAGGGGAACTAGGAACCATGCCCACAGCACATAGAGCCACAGACAAGCAGACTGACCCCTGTGGACCTCATTCATGACTTGAGAGTGTCAAGATCAGAACATTCTGGAAACATAGATTATCTCCAAAGGAACAAGAATGAGATTCCATATCAAACGTAACAAGATAGCTGAAGCCACCAGGGCCCCTGTGAGTGAGGAAAGACAGTGAGACTGCAATAAATTAAAAGGATTGTTTGTGTTTGAGACAGATGGAGTCCTGCCTTTCCTGGAACTCACTCTGTAGACCAGGCTGGCCTCGAACTCAGAGAGATCCAGCAGCCTCTGCCTCCCGAGTGCCGAGATTAAAGGTGTGCGCCACCACCACTGGCTTTAAATGGATTTTTTTAAAATGAAGACCAGAAAAACCTATAAATGTTTTCGTTGAAAAGTCTAGCACACTAGATATACTGCTGCCATATACCAAGATAAAATATATAAACACTTAGTGTCAGGGAGGTGGGGCAGGAGGATCTCTGTGAATTTGAAACCAGTGGTCTACATAGAGAGTTCCGGGACAGTTAGGGCTACTTAAGAGAAAGACTGTCTCAAAAAACCAAATAAATAAACAAACGAAAAGCAGATGAATATCTGGGTGAGGAGGAGAATTTTTATTTTTTACTTTTTTCAGAAAACTTTAAAAACACGCATCATGGGGGGTGGAGTTAAGCAAACTGCATCAAGGAGGGAATTCTACTCAACAAACAACATTATGGGAAACGTTCACAAGCAGACAGCAGACTGAGAAAAGTTCAGTTTAAGAGGCTAAACACAAACGCGGCAGTGCAATTCATGGTTCTCAAAGAAAAAGTTGGCAATCCCAGTGGAAAACGGCAGACAACAGAAAGACGGTGGAAGAGAAAATCGGAAAGGCAAACACGCATGTTCACACCTGCCAATAAGTTAAAAACACCGAGGACCACCAGCTCACACCTTGACAGAGAGCAAAGCAGCTAGGCACTGGGGAATGCTTCCAGCTGGGACTGCTGTGGGCTCCTGGACCCTGAACACAGTTGGAGGTGGCACAGACCCCTCCCACCTGTGAGAGGGCGGAGCCTCTCGGGTTTGAGCACAGTTGGAGGTGGCACAGACCCCTCCCACCTGTGAGAGGGCGGAGCCTCCTGGGTTTCAGAGCCTCTCAAAGATCAGCCAAAATTTCACAACCCAAAAGATGAGATCCAGAGACTGCACAGTTCTGGACCAGAGCCATTAAGGAGTGCACAAGGTGACGACTCAGGTCCCCTTCATAAGTGGTTCTCTGTGACCTGCTCACTGGCCCGCTGAGTTCTGGTCATGTCCTCCCAGCAGACCTGTTTCTCTGTGACCACAGCCGCCCTGCTTCTGGGCCAGCTTGACGACGTTCTAGCTGACCCGCTGAGGAGGTGCCTTCTCCCAGCTGTTCAGATCCCCAGCCAGAGTTTTTAACCCTTCCAAGTGGGTTTCTTATAAATGGGTTTCCTCGCAGGCTCAGAAACCCCATGGCTCTCATTCCCACTCATGTCCACTGTCCCTCCAGAGCTCAGGGTGGGTCCTTATGCACACAAACTCCCGCAGGGAGCCACTCAGAAGCAGGTGACATTTCAACCCAGGCTCCTCTTTCTGCTCCCTGCCTCCAGAAACCACAGTTCTCCTTCCTGTCCGGGCTGGGTCTCCCCGAGGCTTCCAGTCTTTGCGCAGTATGGACTCCTGCTGTTCAAGGGCCTGATGCTGTCAGTTTGCTGTGTGGTCCTTTGCCAGAGACGCCGCCAGGTGAGTGGCCTGGCTTGGGGTAAGGGTGCTCTGTAGGATCTGGTGAGTGATCCGGGAGAACTATATTTTCAGTTTCGAGTGAGTGTGTTCATTAAGGACACAGCAAGCCAAAGTAATAGGATAAATACCATGCCGGGCGGTGGTGGCGCACGCCTTTAATCCCAGCACTCGGGAGGCAGAGGCAGGCGGATCTCTGTGAGTTCGAGGCCAGCCTGGGCTACCAAGTGAGTGCCAGGAAAGGCGCAAAGCTACACAGAGAAACCCTGTCTCGGAAAACCAAAAAAAAAAAAAAAAAAAAAAAAGGATAAATATCAAGTAGTAGAGAGAGCAAACCATTGTGAAATCGGGTGCTTAAAACATCCAGTAAAACTAAGGAAGCCCCATGGAGGCATCAGTTGGAGTTTCCGACAGAGTCCCCAGCAGAGCAGTGTCTGAAGCCTCGGGTGAAGCTTCCAAAAATAAACAAATAGAAGACAGATACCGTCAAATATGAGGCTCGCAACGCCCCACAAAAACCAATGGGGGAAGTTGAGGCAGCCAGCTGGTTCGCAGTTGAGCTTCCACTCCAGGGACCAGCTTGCCATGGCTTCTTGGCCCCTGCACGCTCATGTCACAGGGTAAACAATAGTAACCTGGACATGTTACCTTTTGGCTGTGCCCAGGAGCATGAGGTTTTCACTCCTGGCCTGTTTTTGCTATTCTTTTCTCCCTGCCACTAGAATAGGAGGGCCAGGCCACCTGTCCCCAGACAAGAGGCCTCGGAGGACACTTTGAAGCAAACCTGCTTCATTCTGAATGGGGCATGATAGATAGAGCCTCACGTCCAGAGGCAGCTCCTGCACACACACACACACACACACACACACACACACACACTCACACACACACACTCACACACACACAGGCACACACATACACATGTACACATATACACATGCACACATATACACACATACACACACACACACACACACACACACACCAGTGTAATGTACGTTACAGGGGCAGTAGATCTGGGGTCACAACTGTCCCAGGGTATATACCTAGGAAGAAGGATGGAAGTGTTATTTCTTGGACTCTCTGCCTATTCCTCAGAAAGCATCCTCCTAGGAAGAGAGAGGCCTGGGGCCCTGGATGGAAATCTCTCTTCTGGGTCAGAAGAAAGCAGAGGATGCCTGGAGGAAGGGCTAGGGAGGAAGGACGAGGGTTCCAGACCGCAGTCCTGGGGCAGGAGAAGGCGACATAGAAAGGCTTTGTTTTGTGAATTTCCCCTCTACCTTTCTTCCTCAGGGGCGTGAGGACGTGGCAGAGACAGTGATGATGGAGGCTAAGGAATACCCCAGCCTTCCTGAAGCCTCGGAGTCCTTGGGCACATTTAGCCATATGTCAGGGTGTGAGAAGAATGATTATTCTCCTAACCCTACCCAGTGGCTGCCCGACCACTGCATACCACAACCCTACTGAAGCCATCGGGCAAGCCCACGGGAGACACATCACCAGTGGTGACTGTCACTCTGGCATTGAGCACCCTAAGATCCACGCTCCCCCACAGCCCAGTCTCCCCCAAGCTGACCACCCATGGGAAGTTAATCTGCATTGGGGTCAGACCCTCTCATGGCGCCCAACACCCGCACCTTCTCTCCCAGGACTTCCTCGTTCTCTCTGCTGCCTCCATCGGCGTCACATGCCTCACTGCTCCGTTTCCTGAGTGAGCTACTCACAAGCCCTGTGTATGTCCACTTGTGCCTGAGTCCAGACTCTAGGATCGCATCAGAGCAGAATGCAGAAACATCGTATCCCCCGGCTTCCTCTCTTCTTGCTCCAGATTCCTTAAAATGAGAGAAAAATGACTTAAAGGATAAGATGGGGAACCAAGAAAGGCTGTGATCTGCAGACTACAAGCCAAGAAGTTAAAGAAAAAAGGTTTTTTTTACCAAGCTCCCCAGACCGCTCCTTCAGCCACACGTAAGAGCTGACCACCAGGGGTCAGTGTTGTGCTGGTTTATCAAGAGGCAATCTCATCTTTGCAGAGAAAGTCTGCTTGTACAAACATGATTATTGACTTGTGTGTGTGTAGGGGATCCTTTGGGGGAGCAAAACAATGTCACATCCATAAAGCAAGAAGAAGCCAGAATGATGTTCAGCACATGTGATGTTCAGTACAGCCTGGACCCCGGACATTCAGCATGGACATCTGCTGTTGACAGTAACCTTGAAAAGGCCACCACAATGACAGGATGGTTTCTCCTCCTCCTCCTTCTTCCCCCTCCTCCTCCTCCTCCTCCTCCCCCTCCCTTCTCCTCCTCCTCCTCCTCCTCTTCCTCGTCTTCCCCTCCTCCTCCTCCTTCTCCCTCCTCCTCCTCTTCCCCCTCCTCCTCCTCCCTCCTCCTCCTCCCCTTCCTCCTCTCCTTTTTTTGATGTGTGGGAGAATAAAATATAGAAGTTTCTTCACAGATATGTCAGCGCACGGCTGTCATCTATCTGTGCACACACTTTTGCTCCATTTATCCTTCTCATCTTCATTTTAAAAAAAATTTCCATTTGATTTCTTCAAACTAAGGCCACTACTCTAATGCATTTGGTACTAATCCTGCATTCCACTGAAATCTTACAAAAAGAGTCATTTCTCCCTTGTGATTGTATTTCTTTTTGAGTGTGTGTGTGTGAGTGTGTGTGAGTGTGTGTGCTCACATGTGCGTGCACATGAGTGCTGTGTCTGTAGAGACCAGAAAAAGGCATCAGATCCCCTGGAGCTGGAGTCACAGGCATTTGTGAGGTGCTGGGAGTAAGTGCTGGGAACTGAACCCCAGTCCTCTGTAAGAGCGGTGTGTGCTCTTGACCACTGAGCCTCTCTCCAGGCCTGTGTCTGTATTTCAACGTCTATAAAATAACGTGGTGCACTTTCCCCCACATATTTCTCTTGCTCAGCTACCCAGCCACTGTTTGCCAGTGCTGACATGTACTCTGTTGCGTGCATGCTCCTCACCAGGGGAGACCACTGGAACCCAGGGCTTGTGCTGTTACACCCTCTCATCGTCACATTGCAGAGAGTTCAGTGGTGAACATCTCCATTATTCTCTTTTAGAACCATTTATGACTTCCTTTACAATTTATATCCAAAGGAGTTTGTAGGACTTCAGAGTCTAAGCTGCTGGTGCCTCTGGCTTTGTTTCCTGAACCACTACCAGACAACTAGAGATTGTCCTTCCTGTCCATCTACAGCAAGCATACAGTACCATCTATGGACTGGTCTTCCGAGAAGAAAATGGAGGGATGTTGGGAGCATGGAAGTCCTTGTGCCCACAGATCACCAGGGAAAACAGGAACGTTAAGCACACAGAATTGTTATTCCAAAGGAAAGGGTATATAACCTGGTTTTCCATCCAAAAGGCTGAGAACTGAAGGTGATTGACAGCCTGGTGATCTGTGTTATTTGTAGGGCCAGGCCGTATCAAACTCCCACAATGAGGACAAGAAGTGGCTAATAGTCCAAATGACCTCTACACTATCTGTGCGATGGAGACCACTCTAGATCCATCCCTAGGCACTTAAGCTAGTACAGGTAACCTATCTCTAGAACCCATGTTCTTGAAAGAAATAACATGTACCCTGAGTTGAGTTTCGATATAATTATGCCTCCTTATGCAGAGGGGATTGTATTATAAGAGGAACTTTTTTCCAAATTGTACTGTGCTTAAATGTGCTGACCGTGGCATCAAGCTCCCAAAGTTTTCTTTCTTGCTTATTCATGGGTCATTTCGCTGCCAGCCATGCCACCTGCAGGGACCCTACAGTGGGAGAAGCCTACTGGTGGCGTTCTGCTAAATGGTCCTGTCAAACTGCCTTCAAGATATTCATATGTATAGATTTGTGCTCTTCTTAACTTTGGTCAGAGAAACGTCTTTCTGCTGCAGATAGTAGTTAATGCCGAGATTTATAACTGGTCAAAGAGCTGAGAATAAGAGACTAACTGCTGAGCCCTGAATGGAATGTCTGCATTAATCTTTTGCCTCAAGCCTCCGAAAACATCATGGGAGAGGGAGCAGAAAAAAAAGGTAAGAGCCGGGAGGATGGGGAGGAGAGCTGTGAGATGCTGTCATTGGGACGTGATGTGGCCATTGTAAACATGAACTCATGGCAGCTAATGTGACCTTCACAGTATCAAACTAGTCAACACTCTGGAATGGACGGATAGGGTGAGGACTCATGAGGCCCCACCCCTTCCTGAGAAATGGTTTCAGTTGTTGGCTGCTGGGGGAGAGAGAACCGTTTTTCCTTAGGGTTTGGCCACAGATAGGTTGCCCATGCTCCATGGGGTGGTTCCCGGAGCTATACACACAGGGGTGGTACTAACTGGACTCAGTGGGTCACAATGGAAAAAAGAGAAGAGGACATGTGTCGGGGCCATGCGAAGGGACCGACAAGCAGCATTGGAACTCATGGAACACAGCTGGGTGGTTGGCAAAGCCACGCCTGAGTGAGCCTTGGAGAGGCAAAGCCCCGAGAGCTACATATCCTGAGGACCTCGTGCTTTTATTGAGCACAGCTCCGATTGCTGCCTTCGTGGCCACCACGTCCCTCATCATCTATGGGCTGTGTGAAAACTCTCAGGGGTCTCAAGCCCCTCACTGGGCAGTGTTACTGGTACTTACAATAACAGTGATTGACTTTTTCCAAGCACTGCTGCTGGAGCAGATTAATGACTCAATCACCACTCTTAGAAAGAATTTAGACATGTAGAATTGTTAGTAAGATTAGGTTAGTTGTTTTTGTTAATGGCTTTGAGGCAGAAAATCTTGGGGGACAATTTAAAGTTTAGAAAGGCACACTTTTAATAGTTGAGCGAGGGACTTGTTGAGGTCAGGGAACAGGAACAATGGCAGCCTGGCTACTGCTGGCTGATGGACCTCTCTTGCTAGAATGGGTTGGTGATCAAAGATGATAATTAATTCCTTGTACCCATCTCTGCCCTCAGCTTCCTGATATGAAAAACTGTTGATGAGCAGGTACACATCCTGAGGTCTTAAAGTAGAGCTGACTGGTTGTTTTTCCTATATAAATGTTTAGATTTGTGATTCTTTTAAGATTTTTTTACAAGATTACCTTTTGAGATAAATAATAAAATGATTGGTCCTTTCTTTGTAACGGCAAAATGCCAGTGAAAGGACTGGCTGAGAAAAACCCCTTGCTTGCTCATGCTCTGCTAACCTATAACAAGTGGCTTGGACATGAATGTATGTGGGTTCTGGGGATAATTTGTTTTTCTCCTGTAATATATAAAATGTTTAATCATGTAAGGGATATGGAAAACATGTTGGGTTTTTTTACTTGTATTCATTATAATCATTCACTTAAAAAATAGAATGTAACCACATTGTAATTTTTATATTGCTTGAAAGGTTCTGCTGGAGTATACAAGCTGTAAGGGAGAAAATAAAGTAAGGTAGAAGGAAGCCGCCATCAGGAAGGACAACGAGGAGAAACTAGGGTAGAAGAACAGAACAGAAAAAGAATAGCGTAGAACAAGCAACAGAAAGAATAATATAGAAAGACAAAGGAGCCTTTAGCTCTCAGATAAGAACTGTTTTTCTCTCCAACTTTGCATCTTGTTCCCAGTCTCTCTGACCTGCAAAAGGCTGGACCCTCTGCAGACACAAAATTGGTAGGGGCATGGGTGAGGAGGACTTTGAGGTGTTGGAAGGAGGGAGTAAATATGATTAAAATACATTCTACACATGTATATGTGAAATCGTTAAAGAATAAATGAGAAGTATTAATAAAAGAAAGATGGAATGTGAGATCAAATACAACTAAGTGATGTACAAGGCACTAGACATATGATTCTCTCTATTTCTGTGTGTTCCTGGAAAGTTTCATGTACAGATAGCATGTAAGTCTAAACACAAGAGTGTTGATGTTAGCACAATTGGTTTTGAATTGTATATGGCTGAATACAAACCGTTTCTTGCTTATTTAAATAAGTTACAGGAAATTTTGGGGAGTCCTACCTGGGCTACCACACATTACCTAGGAAATCGGGTCCCTTCTTGGGGTTCATAGTTTCACTAATAAAAGACTTTAAGGGAACTGGAGAGTTGGCTCAGTGGTTAGAAGTGCTTGCTTCTTCCAGAGGGCCTGAGTTCAGTTCCAGGCACCCATGTTGGGTGGATCACAAATAACTCCAGCACCAGGGGATCTGACACTCTCTTCTGGATTCTGCAGACACTTAAACACAACACACACACACACACACACACACACACACACACACACACACAGAGAGAGAGAGAGAGAGAGAGAGAGAGAGAGAGAGAGAGAGAGAGAGAGAGAGAGAGAGAGAGAGAGAGAGAACTGGTTAGTTTTTTGTCAACTTGACACAAACTAGAGTCACCTCAGAAAAGGAAAACTCAGTTGAGGAATTGCCTCCCTCAGATTAGCTTTGGGCAAGTCTGTGGGATTTTTATTTTTAATTGGTGACTGAGGTGGAAAGGCCCAGTCTACTGTGAAAAGTGCCACCCCTGGGAAGGTGGTCAGAGTTGTGTAAGAAAACAAACTGAGCAGGCCACAGGGAGAAGCCAGTCAGCAGCACCCCTCCATGGTCTCTGCTTCAGTTCCTGCCTCCAGGTTCCTGCCCTGCCCTTGATAGAGGACTGTAACCTGTAAGCCAAGTAAGCCCTTCCCTCCCCAGGTTGTTTTTGGTCATGGTGTGTATTGCAGTAATAAACAGAAAACTAGTGCAGCTCTCTTCTGGAATTTTTAGACCAAGAACCAAGGATGTTTCTGGAAATGCTGCTTTTGGGTCTCTGCTCCTACACTGCCCAGCCTTCTGTTCTCATCAAAACTGCCAAAAACTGGGCCAGATTCACATATATAACACAGAAACACAAGGAATATTAGCAATAGGATAATGCACAGTTGTTTAGATGCTAAGAGACAGCATTTAGTTAAAGTACTTCCTTATGTGGTGTGACTGCACATGAGGGTGTGCAGGCATGTGTGTGGAAGGCAGGGGTTGATGTTAGGTGTCTTCCTTGGTCACTTCCACTTTATTGTTTTTAAGATGTGTGTATATGTGTGAGTGTGTAAATGTGTTGTGTGTGAGTGTTCATGTGTGAGTGTGTGTGTGCATGTGTTCTGGTAGTCACAGAGTCCAGAAGAAGGCATGGGACCCCCAGGAACCAGAGTTACAGGCAGCTGTGAGCTGCTTGGTATGGGTCCTCCAGAAGAGCAGCATCTGCTCTTTAAGTGTGGTGCCACCTCTGCAGCCCACCACTGTTTCTGGAGGCAGAGTCTCTCTTTTAACCTGGAGCTCATTTACTCAACTAGACAGGCTGGCCAGCAAGCTCCTGTGATCCACCTGCCTACCTGCACTGGGATTAGAGGTGTGTGCCTCTGCACCTGGATTTGCACATGAGTGCTGGGCATCTGAACTCAGGTCCTTGTGCTACCCCCGAGCCGGCTCTTCACGGCCCTGCCACAGCCTTGATTTCATCTCGGTATCTTGGTCTCAAAATTATCGTAACACTTCCACCACTATTTTAAAACTTGTATCAACATCTTAATACCTAAAAGTTATTTCTTTGAGTTTTTGAACATATTTTCACGTTATCAGCATACTATCAGTGTTCCTATTGAAAAGTCCAGCACTGGCGTGGTTTCCCCTCAACTGACCTATTTTATCTCTTTGAAATATTTTTATAATTTTTCTTTGAAAATGATATCATAATGTCTTAATGTGACATATATAATTACTCATTCTATTTGGATTTCAGAACATAGCCAATCTGAAGTCTTATATGTTATGTTACTTTAATTTTAAGGATTCTCAGGATTACCTTGAAATAGTTCTATAAGTTACTCATATTTTCTTCCAGTAGGGACTTTCTTGAGGAGACATTAATATTTCTGTTTCTAGCTTCCTTGTCTCTTGTTTTCTTTAAAAATATGTTTTTTTAATATTTATTTTATGTGTGTGAGTAAATGTATATGCATCATATGGATGCAGTACCTATGGGGGCCAGAAGAGGGCACCAGATCCTTGGGACTGGAGTTACAGATAGTGGCCATATGGGTTCAGGAAATAGAACCCAGGTCCTCTGGAAGAGCAGCCAGTGCTCTTAGCTGCCAAGCCAGCTCTCCAGCCCCACATCTTACTTTTTTATCACTCTCTCATTCACCTTATCCCCCACAGTGTCTGGGATCACTCCTTTGGTGCCCTCCCCTGACCACTTTTCCTGTTTCTGCAGTGAATCCTTAGTTCAACAACTTTCCTTCTCATAATCAAATCTCTAATCTGTTCTTTGTCGTTATTGTTTATTCCAGCCGGTGAAATGGCTAAGCAGATAAAGGCACTTTCTGCTAAGCTTGACAACCTGAGTTTAATTCCTAGGATGGATACCCACCATCCCCATCCTCCATGCATGTGTGCACGTGCGTGTGCACACACACACACACACAGAGAGAGACAGAGACAGAGACAGAGGGAGAGGGAGAGAGGGAGAGAGGGAGAGACTGTGTGTGTCAGTGTAAGAAAAAAATAAAAATAAATATAAAATTTAAATGTTGCTCTCTGCAAACTGACAGCTGGGCACCATTGCCAGGGACCCCATTGCTGAGGACAATATCCACAGAGCTCATTGAACACGGAAAGGTCTAGCTGGTGCCTTCATGGAGCCTTCACCCCTACATCCTAATCTCTTTGGTGCAGGAGGGTACTCTTCAAGCTACCAAAAGAGAAACATGAACACCAGCTGCCACAAAGCCTTTGACCAACAACCTATCCTGCCTGCAAGATGTGCCAGGACAATGGTGGCACAGAACTTGTGGGAGTAGCCAACTAATGTCTGGTTTAACTTGAGGCCCAAGCCAGGAGAGGAATCCATGCCCAACACTGTTTGGATGACCAGGAACTGGAGGCTGGAGACTGGATAGCCCAGAGACCTGGGATAGAACCAAACATGATCGAAAAAAAATCAATGAAATGATTCCTAATGATGCTCTGCTATATTCATAGATGGGCACCTCGTCCAACTGTCATGAGAGAGGCCTCCTCTGGCAGCAGATGGGAGCAGGTCCAGAGACCTACAGACAAATATTATCGTGAGAGAGTCTAAGTTAGAGGTCTCCATTGGGTCCTTCTCCTTGGAGCTTGAAGACTCCCACAGAAGAGGGAGTGGAAGGATTCTAGGAGCCAGAGGGGATGGAGGACACCAGCGGAAAATGGCCACAGAATCAACTACGCAGGAATCATATGGGCTCAAATGGAGACTGAGTCGGCAAGCAGGGGGCCTGCATGGATCTGCTCCAGGTCCTCCACGTGTATGTTATGGCTGTTAGCTTGGTGTTTCTGTGGGACTCCTAACCTTGAGGGCAGGTGTCTCTCTGGCTCTTTTGCCTGCTCCTGGGACTCTTTTCCTTCTGTTTGGTTGCCATGTTCAGCTTGGGTCTGAGGGCCCTTGCCTTGCATCATTGTATCTTGTTTTGTCATGTTTGGTTGTTGTCTCTTGGAGGCCTGCTAGTTTTTGATGGGAGATGGAGGGGGAGCGGATCCAGAGATGAGGGGAGGTGGCAGGGGGAGCTGAGAGGAGTGGAGGGAAACTGTGGTCGGGGTGTACTGTATGAGAGAAGCATCTGTTTTCAATAAAAATATATAAATAAATAACGATTAAAATTAAATTAAAATGTATATGTTAAAAATTAGGGAGAGGAAAACAAAACCAAAATGACAGTAGTTCTAGAGGATCCAATGACCTCTTCCCCTCCTTGGGTGCCACACATATGTTGTGCACAGACATACATGCAGGTAATACATGCAGGTAAAGCACCCATACACATAAAATAAAATGAATGAACCCCATACAAAACTAATCAAATGACAAACATTCTGTGTCGTTCCTTGTCTCTTAGGATAAACTTTTCTTTTTTTTGGTGTTTTTGAGACAGGGTCTCTACATAGCCCGACTGTCCCAGAACTGTCTGTGTAGATGAGCCTGGCCTCAAACTCACAGAGATAAGTATGTGCCTCTACTTCCCCAGTGCTGGGATTAAATTATCCATCACTGTGCCCGGCTGGATAAGCTCATTATCTTCATTTTAATGTCTCATCTTCTGTAGTAGAATAATTGTTCTATGTGTTTCTCTGTAAGATTTTTTCAAGTTATTCTTTTTTTAGCATTGGGCGGACTTTCTCATCTTATTTCCTCCTCCTTTTAGGACTCGCTGCTTAAGATCGCCCGTGGGCAAATAGGAGTGAGAATCCTGCCAGAGAAGCCCAAATGCACAGACATATTCAGCACATCATAAAGTCACCCAAATCAGACACTAACAAAAGCCAAGAGCGTATCTTGAATTATTTGGAAAAAAAATTTCATTTCATTTTTACACTTTAGGCTAAACAAAATCAAAAGAGGAATTAAAGTTATAAATGTTAAGTAAGAAGATATTTAAAAGTAAAGCAAATATAAGTGTGTTGAGGTAGAAATATAAGCATTAGAAGACAGACAGGAGCCATAGAGGAAAAAAAAGATCAGAGAAAAAAACCCCAAAGACAGGCATGCTGGCACAGACCTGGAATTCCAGCCTGCAGGAAGCAGAGGCAGGAGGATGAGTAACTCAAGATTACCAAAATGAAGTTACACAGTGGTTTTGAGGTCAACTTAGGCTGCATGAGAGACCTGCCTTAGGAAATTCAAAACAAACTTAGATTTTCTGTGTTTCAAGACACGATGAGGAAAAAAAAAGGGTTGAGGAGAAGGTGTGGAAGACAGAGAGGGAGAGAGACAGAGACATAGAGACAGAGGCACACAGGGAGAGAGAGACAGAGACAGAGAGAGACAGAGAGACAGAGACAGAGAGAGAAGAGAAACACTAGGTAGCAATAACCTAGCTCCCTCTCAGTAGCTGTCTTAGTAAGGATTTCTATTGTTGGGATAAAACAGCACGACCAGTAACTAAAGGAAGAAAGGCTTTATCTCACTTCAGGTAACAGTCCATCACTGAGGGAAGTCAGGGCAGGAACTAGGCAGGAAGCTGGAAGCAAGAACTGATGCCGAGGCCGTGGAAGGGTGCTACTCCCCAAGGCTTGCTCAGCCTGCTTTCTTATAGCAGCCAGGATCACCTACCCAAGGGTGGCACAGTTCACAGTGATCTGGGTCCTCCCACAGCAATCATCAATTGAGAAAATGCACCACAGGCTTGCACATAGTCCAGCCTGGTGGAGGCATATTCACAATTGAGATTCCCTGTTCCCAAATGACTCTGACTTGTGTCAAGGTGACAGTAGATCCCACCTCCTAAAAGTTCTGTCCCTTCTCAGTATATACAGGCAGGTGGCCAAGCCTTTAAAAACACATGGGCCTGTAGAAGACACTTGTCCAAACTGTCATTGGTTCTAAGAGACAATCCCTTGAAGATGTGTCTTAGGGTTTTGGTTTGGTAGGCATGGTAGTGTGTCTCTGTACAGCTTCTTCAGCTGGTCCACATCAGTGACATCAGGAGGGCAGACTCTCAGAGCTCTCATGTCTATTGGTGGGTCCTGTGGCAGGGCAGAGCTGCTCTGGTGGGCCCACACAGGCAAGGTACAGTTAATATAGAAGAGGAGACAGACAGTACTTGAATTTCAGCCATTCCTCATGGATATAGGCGCTTCAGTGGTCCAGGATGGGGATGGTCATGGATGGAGGTACTCCAGTGGTCCAGGGTGGGGATGGTCATGGATGGAGGTGCTCCAGTGGTCTAGGGTGAGGATAGTCATGGATGGAGGTGCTCCAGTGCTCTAGGGTGGGGATGGTCATGGATGGAGGTGCTCCAGTGATATAGGGTGGGGATGGTCATGGATGGAGGTACTCCAGTGGTCCAGGGTAGGGATGGTCATGGATGGAGGTGCTCCAGTGGTCGGGGTGGGGATGGTCACGGATGGAGGTGCTCCAGTGGTCAGGGTGGGGATGGTCATGGATGGAGGTGCTCCAGTGGTCGGGGTGGGGATGGTCATGGATGGAGGTGCTCCAGTGGTCTAGGGTGGGGATGGTCATGGATGGAGGTGTTCCAGTGGTCGGGGTGGGGATGGTCATGGATGGAGATGCTCCAGTGGTCTAGGGTGGGATGGTCATGGATGCAGGCACTCCAGTGGTGCAGGGTGGGGATGGTTTGGTGCATATGGCAGCAAGAGTGAGACCAAGAATGTGTTTGATGCCAGGCATGGTGGCTCACGCCTTTAATTACAACACTGTGGAGACAGAGGCAGGAGAATCTGTGAGTTCCACACCGCCTGGTCTACAGAGCGAGTTCCAGGCCAGTCAGAGCAGCATAATGAGGCCCTGTGTTTTGTTTTTAAGGGTGAGTTTGCTCTCACAATGGTGCCCTGCGATGTTGGCCTGGTTAGAAGGTTGAATTCCTCCCCTGCAGCAATGCAAGAAGCATGTGGCTTTTATACTGGGTTCAGGGTCCTTGAGGGCTGCTGAATTCCCCATTAGGAAACTCTTCTAGCATCTATGATTGTCACCCTAGACATGTCCAGTGTCTTCTGAGGTGGCTGATGTCATCTGGCTTACCTTTCCCTGTCAGGGAACACTTGGCTGTTTCCTAGCAGATCCCAGTGGGCATCAGAACAGGCATGCAAAGCACTTCATTTCCTCTTTTTTAAAATACTTTTTATTATATGTGTAGAGTGTTTTGTCTGCATGTCTGCCTGTGTACCATCTGCATGCTGGGTGTCTGTAGAAGCTAGAAGAGAGCACCAGAAGTTACAGACAATTGTGAGCCACCATGCAGATGCTGGGAACTGAACTAGGTCCTCTGGAAGAGCAGCCAGGGCTCTTACCCACTGAGCCGTCTCTCCAGTAACCCTTTATTTCCCTGTTGGCAAGGTCATCTTAGGTCTTTGTGGTTTTCTCTGTTTCGTGCTCCAGAGTTCTTCCCCCAGTGTGTGTGTGTGTGTGTGTGTGTGTGTGTGTGTGTGTGTGCTGGCATGAGCGTGTGTTGTATGTGTTCATGTGGGTGTGGACTCATGTGAATGCAGACATGTGTGTGGGCTTGTGTGTGTGAGGCTAGAAGTCAACATTATGTAAGCTGCTCAACAGCCCTCCACCTTAGTTTTAAGACAGGGTCTGTTGCTGAACCTAGAAGTCACTGATATGGTTAAACTGGCTGACCAATGGGCTCCAGGAATCCCCCTGTCTCCACTTCCACCCCCTGGTGACAAGTGCAGGACACACAGTCAACTTTTACGCAGGGACTGGGGATACAGACTCAGGTCCCAGTGCTTGGGTGGCAGTCACGACACTTTCCAAGCCTTTACCCCAGCTTGTCACCCCCAATGCTTGAGACAATATCTACTTTTCCCTCGGTCCTTCTTTGCACTAGAGAAGCCTGTCTAGAACTTCCAGGAGTCCCTCTTGTCAGAAGTCCCTGAAGGTATCAGGGTTGTTCATTTTATTTATTTAGACAGGCTCTCGTGTTTTCCTAAACTAGCCTCGAACTCCCTATGCAGCTGAGGCCGATCTTGATTTATGCCCTCCTCCTGAGTGCAGGGATTGCATTCCTGCACCACCACACCCTGTTCATGTGGTGCTGGGCATTGAACCCACGGCTTCAGGCATGCCGAGCAAGCACTCTACAACCGAGCGACATCTCCAGCCCCCAGGAGTATATATTTTCAATAGGTTGATTTGATATTATGTGAATTGTACCTCACAGAGGTGTTAAAAGACCATGAGCATAAGTTAAGCAAAGGTTTCTTTGATATAACAAAAATATGAGTCATTACAATTATCTATAAGATTTCACCAAAAGAAACCAACACAAAATGGTCCATGCTATATTATTTTCACTTCCTACAGGAAACACTACAAGAAAAAAGCCAACCGCATCAGGGATTGCCAGGGGCTGAGGGGCTATTAAGGGCTATGGTGAAGTTTGGGGGGAGTGGTGGAATTCAATTACAGTAGCAGATACAAAGCTCTCAGGACTGTACATTGAAGAGTGAATTTTGCTAAATTTTTAAGTGGGAAAAACAAATGTAAAGAAAAATGGGGGGGGGGGCTGGAGAGGTGGCTCAGAGGTTAAGAGCACTGGCTGCTCTTCTAGAGGTCCCAAGTTCAATCCCCAGCAACCACATGGTGGCTCACAACCATCTATAATGAGATCTGGTGCCCTCTTCTGGCATGTAGACAGAACACTGAATGTGTAATAAATAAATAAATCTTTAAAAAAAAAAAAAAGAAAGAAAGAAAGAAAAAATGGGGGCTGGAGAGATGACTGACTCATTTTCTTTTATTAAAAAAAAATGAAGCTAGAGGGCTAGAGAGATGGTTCAGCTGAGGACCTGGGTTCCGTTCCCAGCATCCATGTGGCAGCTCACAACTGTAATTCCAGTTCCAGGGGATCCAACACCATCTTCTTTCTGTCCTCTACAGGCACTAGGCACACATGTGGTACGCATACATCCATGCAGACAAAACATTCATAGATATCAAATAAAAATCTTTAAAAATTAAAAAAACTGAACCTAGGGAGGATATTTATTTATTAATTTATTTGTTTTTGAGGCAGGGTCTCACTATGTAGTCTTGGCTGGCATCTGGGTCTCACAGTGTAGACCAGACTGGCCTGAGACACACACAGATTGGATTGCCATTGCTGAGATTAACTGTATGCACCATTACACCTGGCAAAAATCTTTATCGTTTAAAGCATAAGATCATTCTTGTCAACATAGAGAGTTTAGGCCCTGGGGTAAATGAAATCTTGTCTCAAAACAATGAGAGTAAAAAATAATTGTAATAAAAACATAACTTATTTAACCAGATAGTAATAGATACTGTAGTTACCTGGTCTTAATAAGTGGCCATTCTTCCTCTTTGTTCATTGAATTGAATTTTACAAAGCTAACTTTCTCTCGGGGTGACCTCATCAGAGAGAGAGAGAGAGAGAGAGAGAGAGAGAGAGAGAGAGAGAGAGAGAGAGAGAGAGAGTCAGAGGATACCTTGCTGGACTCAGTTTTTTCCTTCTACCATGTGACTCTGAGAATGGAACTCCGGTCCTCAGGCTCATCAACAAGCTTACCTGCCAAGTCATCTTGCCAGTGGACTTGGTTGGCTTGGGAGTGCAGTTTAAGGGTACAGCCCATCTTGTTGGGGGGAGTCAAGCACTGAGATCGAAGCAATGGAAAGTGGCCATGAGTGAGTTAGGCAACTTTGTAGAAGTTCAGCATCAGGTGCTGCTCTTCCCAGGAACAACTTCTGTTCACAGCACTGAATACAATCTCCCGGCCCCGCCCCCCCACCCCCCCCCCCCCGAAAGATAACGTATCTCAGTGTCCCCTTTGAACGCCACATCAGAACCCTTACAGGACAAGTGTGTCCTCATTCTTTTACCCATAGTGTCCTGGGCCATGCATAGCAAGGAGGTTGTAAGAACTAATGAATGAATGAGTTGAAAGATGTGCGAAGTTTGAAGTGAGCAAAGCTAAAACTCCTTTGGTCTGGGATTTGGGAGTTCAAGTTCACGTTAAGACTGTGGCTGTGCAAATCGGGGGACTTTCGTTCGCAGGGGTGGGGGGGGTAGGGGGGGAGACTAAACAAGTAGCCGGGAACACATACAGTCATGGGGTTGCACAGCTGTTGGATGTCAGCAGTCTTACGATTCCTCGGGACTGGGGAAGGGTGGAGTCTTGGGCCAGATGCTGGGTCATTTCAACTAGAGCCGGCGGCTGTGGAAGGGAGATATGGCTGGGGGAAAGGAAGTGGGGGGACAGGACTGTGCTACCACGATGTCTAAGCCGGCAGAACAAGGGGAGGGAGTGCTCTGAGGGCAGGGGTAATCCGAGAGGAGATGGGGGAGGGGCGGTTTACTGTATTTCTAGAAGTCTGGGAGCCTGGGAGGAGTGGAGGGCCAGAGAGAGCTGGTGGGGGAATTGGAGACCGCAGGAAGAGTGGGCAAAGGACAGAGCCAGGAAATGTGTGGACAGGGAAATGGAGAGGCCTGTGTGAGTGTGGGTTTTAAAATTTGCATATTTCCCCATGACAAAAATAAGCCGCACGTGAGCCTGTGAGAGGTTATTTGCAACAGTGAGCAGGAGCCAGCAAGTGGTGTAAGCAGCTGGGAGCTGGAGGGTCAGGATGAACGAAGGAACGCAATTCAACCAGACGTAAGACCTTCCTCGTGACAGGAGGGTCAAGGCCTGCCAGAGAACACCAGCTCCTGAACCTCTGAACCCAGAAGATCCCATAAAGTCTGTACGGAATGTCCCAGAAGCCTCCCCTCCAGTTCCCTGAGTGGACCAGCCCCCTTGGATGAGGAGATGCCCCGGATGGATCGGGTTTTCTGTAGAGAATCACAGAGGTTGTGGGTCTCGAGCTTCCCCAGGCCCAGGGGCCCCAGGGTGGAACAGCCACACCTGCCTGAAGTTCTGAGGAAGAGGGCGGAAACACCCAGCGCCCGCCCTCACTCGCTCTCCCCACACTTGTGATAGGCTCTGCTGGGGCACTGTGTGCCACACAGCCTCACTTCCCGAAAGAGGCAACCGTATTTTTTAGACCCTGACATCCCTCCCTGGTAGACCCAAGTGGCATGCCTGGGGTCAGTGTGGGTCCTAGACTCCCTGGGTGACTGACTGTTCATCTGGATGGAGCCATGGCCTCTCGTGTTGCTGCTGCTGTGCCTACAGGATTGTGTCTCAGGTGAGAGGTGGGGGCTGAGAGAAGAGAAAGACCGCTTCCTCCTGTCTGGTCCCCCATACCCCATTGCCTTTTTCTTGCTCCACTGTCTTCATGTTTTGTGGGTTGGGGAAGGAGACTGGGCTGACTTGGCGGGTCTTTACCAGGGACCAGTGAGAATGTCCCATGCTAACACCTGGCCCCAGGCAGAGCCTCACCAGACCTCACACAGAGGGTGTAGCCGTGTCCTCTATATTGGCCTTTATCTGCTGGGTTTCCTTGGTATGGAGAATTTCCTCACAGAAATTGCCCGTTTGCCCTTTGTCTGTCGAGAGAGTTCTGACTGGTGCTGTTGTGAGTTCTTGTAGCATGTCTGCACACTTTGAAGTCCCCTTCTCGGAATGCTGATGCCATATCCGGTCCCTCTGCTCTGACCTGAAGGGAACCAATCCCCAAAGGCCTTTCCCTACTCAGGGCTACTCTCTGAAGGGGACTCACCCATTCCTGCCTTCCTGGCTGTCAAGACAACCACTTACCACTTCCTGTTCCGTCCTGGGTGTGGTGAGGGCTGGCAAACCCACTCCTCACTGTTGGACAAAGTGAAGGCACCAGTGAACCCAGGACCCCTCGAGGCTTCCTCCAGGTGGCCCCACCTCTGTTGCTCAGCAGGCAGGGGGAAGGTTCTTCTCAAAACACAGCTCAGCAGAGGTGAATAGGAGAGGCCCGCTCCATTCTGTTTGACTTTGCAAGGGAAGAAGACTCTCAGAGCTTCTGCTACAGTGACAAGTGGTTTTGGTGGTCTTGTGTGCAGTTGCTCTCTCCCTCTGTCCCCCGAATCATCCTGCCACCTCTGTCCCTAATTTCTTCAACAGATTGGATTAGGAAGGACACAGACCGCTTTCATGTATTCATTCATATTCATTCTCTCTCTCTCTCCCTCCTTTGTGTGTGTGTGTGTGTGTGTGTGTGTGTGTGTGTGTGTGTGTGTGTGTTATACACACATGTGCAGACCCGGCCATCCTCTTGCCCCGCCCCCCAGCCCATTGCTGGGTCCAGGTGCTGGGCATTTTTTCATGAGTCTTGGGATTTGAACTCTGGCTCTCATGCTCAGCAGTCTCACTCATGAACTCTCTCCCCAGCCCTCTTTTCTCTTTACAGACAGGCTTTTGTTTCCAGGCTAGCCTGAACTCACTATGTATTCCAGGTTAGCCTTAAACTCTGCATCTTCCTCCCTCATGCTGTTAACAGGTTTGTGTCACGTCTCATGAGTACAGAGGCCAGGTGCTCTACCAGGCATGTCTAGCCTATGGTCTGCAGGCCCCATGCACCCTGGGAAAGCTAGGACTTGCCCAATACAATTATAGATGACAAAGTCAAGTTGCCATGTCAAAACATTTGATGAACAGTGGATAACGTGGAATCCATCAGCTGGCTCATCAGTGGGGACTGGGCTCAAGTGTATTGTGGCAGGCTTTATCTATGGGTTTTATGAAACTGGAATATTTAAAAATTAAGCACCATGGAGAGTGCTATTTAAAAGATATTCAAACAGAGGCAGAGGTGTGGCTCAGTAGCGCTTGCCTGACAAGCTTGAGGCACTGGGTGTGATCCCCATCATGACATACAAAACCAGGAGGAGAGAGTGGAGAGGGGAGAGAGAAAGAGGAGGAGGAAACATTATCACCTGGAGAAATAACTCTTCATCGTTTTCCTAGATACTGGACCTTTTCATCACATCAGTAGTTTGGGCTCTCAAGTCCAGAGCTAGACCTGTTTGCGTCTGCATATCTGTCTCAGGCAGAGCCTGGGTCTGTCCTGAATTTCTGGGCATCCCTGAAGACCAGACAATATCCAGAGGAAGAGACTGTATCTGGTGGAACGCTCCTGCTAGGGTTGTTTCCTCATTGAACTGAGGTCTCCTCCATCAGACTGGCAGCGAGCTGTTAGTGGGGCCCGTGCCTCGTCAGACTCCCTGAGGGCCGGGCTGCGCTTCAGCCTCATGCTGAGCTCCATGAAAGCCAGGGCTGCACCCTCCTCTCCTCTTGCCTCCAGCTGCCAGTTTCAAGATGGCTTCTTCCTCCTCTCCAGACCTTGCTCAGCAAGTCCTATCTCCCCAGGTCTCTCCATTGAGAACGTGTACCGGAAAGTGCGGCGGCGTGAAGGGGAGTCTCTGTCCGTGCAGTGCTCCTACAAGAACCGCCGGAACCGCGTGGAGGGCAAGGCTTGGTGCAAAGTGAAGAAGAGGAGGTGTGAGCTTAACTTCATCCGGGACTGGGTGAAGGGGCCCAGCTACTCCATAAGGGATGATGCCAAGGCCAAGGTGGTCTACATCACCATGGAGGCCCTCAGAGTCCAGGACTCCGGACGATACTGGTGCATGCGTAACACAGCTGGGAATCTCTATCCCTTGGTGGGTTTCCAGCTGGAAGTACATCCAGGTGAGCAGACCTACCCAGACCTGGCATGGGTGGGATAGTATATAATGGTTCTTCACTATGGACATCTTCCTGTCACCATTTTCTGGAGAAGTGAGTTTTATCAAACTTTGTGTGGCTCTGGCCTTGTCCTTGTGCAGAGGAGAGACTGGGACTCAAGACCATGCTTTGTTTTATTTAGTTATCTGAACAACATAGGCTCACCGAGCTGGGGATGTGCCCGGCTCTGTTATAGGCTTTGAGAATATAATGATGAACAAAACCAGCGACAGTCCTGCCCTGTGGGGATGCCAGACAGTAACACTTCATCCAGACAAATCACTGCATAGCACGATGCATGTGCCTAGAAAGCAATGGTGAACTAGTTACTCAGTGTCAGGGGCCCTGGGTGAGGAGAGCTCTCTCTCATGCTTGGAAGGGCATCTGTAGGGAGAGCCTGATGAGCATAGGCACTGAGGTGAGATTCAGTAAGGTCTGCAAAAGGATTGGTGTAGCTGGTCCACTCTAAGTGTGGGGGAGAGGGTTAAGAGAAAAGAAACATTAAGTTTTATAGTAATCGGTTACATTTATTTGCTTGTTTATTTGGGGGCAGGGTCTCACTATGTAGCCTTGGCTGGCCTGGAACTCACAGAGATCCCCCTGCCTCTGCATCCTGAGTGCTAGAATTAAAGGTGTGCACCACTACACCAGGCTAATGTAATGCTTTTATTTCAGCTTGGAGAGTCATGTGGTTCTGAATTCCATGATACAGAGCTGGGTCTAGTTATAACTGCAACAGGAAGAGAAATGTGTTGCATCTTTCTTCGCTCCCCCACTTTGTGGATGTGTGTGTAGACGTATGTGGGGGTACTGTGTACATGTGAAGGCCAGAGGTCAAGCTCAGGAGTCACTCCTTGGGAGTTGTCCACCTTGGCTTTGAGACAGGATTTCTCACCGCCCTGGAGCACGCCAAGTGGGCTACGATAGCTCCCTGATGCCCAGATTAAAAGCACATACCAGTGTGCCCAGGTCCTCATGCTTTCAAGGCAAGCACTTGACCAAGTGAGCCATGTCTTCAGCCCCTTCTCTGTAAGGCAGCCATCACTGCTTACAGACAGTGGGAGAGCGGGAGAGGAGGCAGTGAGACCAAGCTGGATGCCGGACTGGAAACATCAGTGGCTTGGACACTTAACAAGGACTGTGGGGGTCCATCCCCTCGATAGTCCCCTCTCAGGGTCCAGGAAGAATCTACAACCAGCTGATAATTTAATCTTTGATGAAAAGAAAGGAATCTACATACATGAAACTCTTTAGTTTGTACACTTTATTATTCTGAGTAGTTCTCTCTCTACACAGCTTCTATTCTGCTCTCATGCCTAGCTCCTTTCTTGCCTGATTTGTCTCTACATATATTTGCTGTCCCCTCTCAGTTCTGTCTTAAACCCTTCATCTTGGTTCTGCCCATCTAGGTTCTCAACCATCTAGTTCCTTCCCATCTCAGCTCCTCTCCATCTCCTTCTCTCTCCTCTTGTTCTTCCCCGTCTGGCTCTTCCTCATCTTCCATCTCGTTCCTCTGGTATTCTCTTCTAGCCCTTCAATCCAGTTCTTTCCCATCTAGTCCCTTCCTCTCCAGTTCTTACCCATCTAGTTCTTCTGTTCTCTTGTCTCTTCTCTGTCTCGTCTTCAAGTTCTCCCTTCAAAAATCCTCCTCTCTCCTTGTACCTCTCAGTTCCCTCAAGTCTCTGAGGTACTCAGTTATAAAACACAAGCAATAGCAATCCTCTGGCAGAGCAAGGTCACCAGGCTTGAATTCTTACAGAGTCATAAAGAGTTTTCCTCAGACAGTGACCACCAGGCTTTCTTTTACAACTCAAAAGGGGAGTGGTAAAGGAGGAGGTCAACTGAGAGCTAACGATCAGTTAGTGTATCAAGAAGGGGATCTATGTGCTCAGTCTCTGCTTTTTTAGACTTTCTGTATATTTTGGAGTGAGGGCAGATTTGCCCGAGGGGGAGAATAAAAAAGAATGTTGATTCCTCAGTAGCTGGGAGATGGTAGCATTTATGGAGTTAGGGAACCCCCAAAGAGAGCTCATCTGGAGGGAAAATCAAGAGCCCTGTTGACTCATGTGAGGGCACATTCTGGGATCCAGGTAGAGAGATGAAGCAGGCAGCTGAAGTGTTAGTGACAAGGCACTGAGGTGTGCACTTGAAAGTGTCTCTATGAAGATAGTCATGGGCATTTAAAGGTCACTGCTTAGGGCTGGGGAGGAGCACTAAAGGATAAGGGGTGTCTTCAGCACATTTCAGTAAAACTGTTCATCATAAATGAAGAGATAGAAAAATCTCTCTCTCGTGTACAGAAAGAAGAGAGGAGTCTGAGCAGAGATGTGGGGTCCCCACATTTATAGGACAGGAAAGGGTGAGGATCCAGCAAGTGTCAGGGGAAAGCCACCAGTTATTATAAATTCACCAGCCACCTGCCGGGTCCTTCTCCCCTGACCCGAGCGCATCTCCATCCTCCCTGGTGTGAACCAGGAAGAGTTTTCCCTCACCTGCGAGGCTGGGTCTCATTACTTTGCTCTGGTCCATGTCAACCCTAGAAGAAGGGAAAACTGACTCTGGGGTCTTCATTTGGAGGAATGCCATCACGAAATGGACTTACATTTCTGTCATCATTTCTCTTATCATTGTGTGTGTGTGTGTGTGTGTGTGTGTGTGTGTGTGTGTGTGTGTGTGTGTAAGCCAGTGAACAACCTCAGGTATGATTCCTAGGTACCATCCATCACTCTTTTATTTTCTTTGAGACAGGGTCTGTCACTAACCTGGAACTTGCTCTGGCAGAGCAAGGTCACCAGGCTTGAATTCTTACAAAGTCATAAAGGCAAATAAGAGTTTTCCTCAGGTAGGTAGGTTAGACTATCTGGCCGGTGACCCCAGGGATTCTCCTGCCTCTGCCTCACCTGCACTGGGGTTGTAAGCATGTGCACGATGCTTGGGTTCTGGGGGTTGAACTCATGTTTGCATGGCAAGCACGTACTGACTGAGCTGCCCCTCCAGATCTTCATTTTCTGCTTCAGAGGGGTAGTCATGGGGAGCTTCAACTTTGCTCATGTTTTCAGTTGAGAGGAAAAATCCCCTGCCAAAGACCTTGTGGCTCAGTGGGAAAAGACACATGATGCAAAACCTGATGATCTGAGCTCGATCTCTGGGACCAGGTAGTAGGAGAGAGCTGACTCCTACAAGTTGTCCATTGATCTCCATTTTCATACCAGGTGCCCACCCCAAAATAAGGAAAATGTTTTTTAAAAAGTATCTAAACTTCAGCCCAATTACAACTCGAATAGCAGTACGTGCACCACCCCAGCAACCAGGCCTTGTAGCCCAGGACAACTGAGGCAGGGAAGCAGCTGCTCTCCTGCACAGCTCTTCATCTTTGGAGGTGGGATGGTTTCCTCTTGGTCCGTTTATTGACGCTTCCTCCCGCACGCACTGATGTGCTGAGTAGGAATGAGGAAAGGCACAAGGGGCGTGACTCAGAAGGCAGGTGTGGGAGCCCCGCTACTGGCTGAGTCCTTTCCTGCCAATGCTTTGAGAGTCTCTTGTGTGCATGCCCAGCTCTTGCTCCATCAAGGCTCCCCCTGTTATTGGGGTGTCCTAAGGGGGTCTAAGCCATAAGTTGGCCTCTTCCTGCATCTTTCCCTCACCTTCATTGATTTTCAGAGTTCATTGCTGTGAACAGTGGCTCAGGCCTCTCTGCACAGTGACCACTGGCCTCAGGAATGTGTCTTTTCTATGCCTAGTAGAGGGGTGGGAAGTCTTTCTCGTCTTTCCTGCGGAGACAGACCTGTGGCTCCCCACAAGACTCAGAACTTCTGATTGCAGTTCCCATATGCTGTTCAGCCCCAGGCTGCTGCTGCTGGTGCTAAAGCCTTGGAATGATGGTGTGAGTGGCAGGGTCTGCTCCTGTGTGTCTTAGTGAACCCTGAGGAGAGTGTCTGACCATAGCTCTTCCTTGCAGTTTCCTCTTGAATTTGGGACCCTAGCGCCTCTCTGTCCCAATTCTGGTCCCCAGCTGACATTATGAAGCAGCTGCCTTTATACAGCATTATATTATATTATATTATATTATATTATATTATATTATATTATATTATATTATATTACATTATATTATTTATATCACATCACATCACATCACATCACATCATATCATATTATATTATATCATATCATAGAAATATCATAGAAATATCTCTTAAACTCAAAGGGGGCATGAGATGGCTCAATGGGTAACAGCACTTGCCATCAAGCCCAATGACCCGGGTTCAAATCCCAGGACCCATCTGATGAAATGCCAGAACTGACTCCTGCAAGCTGTCCCTGAACCTCCCCGTGTGTACTGTGCACACACACAAACACACACACTTACACACTAAATCAATATCATTTTAAGAGGAAATCTCTTTGATGCTCTTGATTGAGAAGAGCCTGGAAAGTGACTGGGGGCTAGGAAGGAAGATGGCTCTGTTCTCTGGGAGCAGGCCTGATAGGGGAGGCTGAAGAGATTGTCCCAGGGTCTCCCTTACACACGTATCTACTTCCTCCTTCCTGTCACTCTCTGAAAGAACACACCCCTGACACTCAGACGCCATGCCCAAACTCACAGGCGGGTTCTCCCCAGTGTCCGCGCAGCTGAGGGTCTATGAATTCTGTCCCTGGCACTCAAGCCTAGGTATAATCTAATTCTTCTTCCTCTCTGGTCCCTCAGCCCTCACAACTGAGAGAAACACTCCTCCCACGCATCTAACCAACACCTTCGAGAGTGGATTTGTCACAATGGGCCAGGTCCCCATTTCAGGCCCTCACAACCCTGTCACCTCTGACGTGATTGTATTCACATCTGGACTCCTCACCTTGGCCTCAGGGACCACCGCACCAACCCCTGTGACAAGCTACAGTTTCACCGATACCAGTGGCACCCTCACAGAGCCCGGGAGGAGCACAAAGTCCCAGCCAGTGACCGTGTCTCCTAGCAATTCGAGACCCTTCTCTGCTGACCCAGTGACCACCTCCACCGTGTCCAGACACCTGAGCAGCGGCTTGTCCACCACGGGGATGTGGCACCAGTTACCCCCCAACAGGTTATGTGATACTTTATCAGGTGTGGCCTCGGCTCTCAGTGCCCAACAGATCTCAAGAGGCCACTCTGGCATCCAACACTCCCTATTGCTCCCCAAGAACTCAGTGAGGATCACTGCTATTCAGCAGTGAATTCTGGGAAATGGGGAGGGTCAGAACAGAAGGCAATGGGGATGAGGGTCAAGACTATGGATGGAGAGGAGAGGGGAGGGCCAGGGCAAGGGGTTGGGAAATGGGAAGTGTGGATGCTCTCTTTGGGTTCCCCCAGACCCTGAGATGAGGACCAGCATTTTACCCAGAGCACTGGGAAGAGGCAGGAAGTGGGACAGAGATTGGACGTTGGCTGGCAAACCGTGCCTGAGGCAGCCTCTGCTGTGCACACGAGAGCGCCATCCCACTGGGCAACTTGGGTCAGATGCCCGCTCAAGGCCAAGGGATCTAGGACAGGGATATGTCACCTCCCGCTCTCCATTGGCACAGGAGCATGAAGGACTCCAGCACAAAGGACAATGCAGACCCGGGGGTCACATGGAGGGGGTGATACATGGAGGGGGTGACACATGGAGGGAGTGACACATGGAGGAGGGTCACATGGAGGAGGGTCACATGGAGGAGGGTCACATGGAGGGGGGTCACACGGAGGGGGGTCACACGGAGGGGGTCACACGGAGGGGGGTCACACGGGGGGGTCACACGGAGGGGGGTCACATGGAGGGGGGTCACATGGAGGGGGGTCACATGGAGGGGGTCACATGGAGGGGGTGACACATGGAGGAGGGTCACATGGAGGAGGGTCACATGGAGGAGGGTCACATGGAGGAGGGTCACATGGAGGGGGGTCACATGGAGGGGGGTCACATGGAGGAGGGTCACATGGAGGGGGGTCACATGAAGGAGGGTCACATGGAGGAGGGTCACATGGAGGGGGGTCACATGGAGGGGGTGACACATGGAGGGGGTGACACATGGAGGGGGGTCACATGGAGGGGGGTCACATGGAGGGGGTGACACATGGAGGGGGGTCACATGGAGGGGGGTCACATGGAGGGGGGTCACATGGAGGGGGATCACATGGAGGGGGGTCACATGGAGGGGGGTCACATGGAGGAGGGTCACATGGAGGGAGTGACACATGGAGGGGGTGACACATGGAGGGGGGTCACATGGAGGGTCACATGGAGGGGGTCACATGGAGGTAGTGCTCCTGATACAGAAGACAGAGGGGGCAAGAGGCGTCCTCAGTCACTGTGGAGGAAACAGTCTTGATCTCTTCAGCCCCAGTGGCCATTCTGTGGGCTCTTGTCTTCACTGATGAAGGATGTGAGGATACTGGAGGAGAGGTATCAAGTGCGGATGTTCCTCCTGCCTGGTGACGTACTTCCTGGGACTCTGGTGTCTCCTTTCTCTTCCCATATCTGAGAGAGAGAGAGAGAGAGAGAGAGAGAGAGAGAGACAGAGAGACAGAGAGACAGAGAGAGAGACAGAGAGACAGAGATAGAGACAGAGAGAGACAGAGAGACAGAGATAGAGACAGACAGACAGACAAACGCAGAGAGAGAGAGAGAGAGAGAGAGAGAGAGAGAGAGAGAGAGAGAGAGCATCTCCCTGTAGAGTGTGCTGTGAGGCTGCCTGCTGGTCCTTACTCTTCTGCTGTCCTGCCTCACTCTTCTGCTGTCCTGCCTCCTCAGGTCCCAGGAGACTTACCTCACTGCAATGGTGGTGGTGCTGACATTCCTTCTTGCGCCTGTGGTGTTGGTTATGGGCTATGGGTTTTGGAAGAAGAGGCACATGGGAAGTAAGTAGAGTCACCCCTGGCTCCCAGGACCAAGATCTGGTCCCTATTCTAAGGACTGTGACACAGAGTCTTGGCTGGGGAATATCCCTCTCTGTGTCCAGTCAAGATGACCAGTGACACCCAGTGAGGAGGGTGGCCAGGCATGGGTGGCCCCACATGTCCCTTAAGGGGATGAAGGAACAACACAGAGTCCGGAGGGTCAAAGATCACCCAGGGGCATTGGGGCACCAAATGCAGGGCATGGCCCTTCTTCACCTCTCCATTTGTCGTAGGCTACAACTTGGGCAGCAACTCGGCTAAACCCTGGATACACCTTCCTGAAGGACCAGAGACGCTGTGGAAGCCTGCTTGGTCTAAGATAGCTCAGTGATCTGGGAAGCCGATTCCAGTGGGTTCAGAGGCCAGAAGAGGACCGAAGACAGGCAATGGCCCTGGGGCAGGAGGACACACCGCTGCCTTCCTTTCACCCCGACCACTGTGTTCTCAGCTTCCCTCTGTTCCCTACAAACTTCTCCAGATGTTTGGAGACAAGAACCAGGACTCATGAGCCCTCGAGGCAGCCGATGTCTCTAGAGTCCTGTTCTGGATGAGAAGGGACAGTGACTAAGGCCTGGGGACACAAAGGCATTGGTAGCAGGAGGTCTCAAAGCTGACAAAGGCCACGTGTCTTCTGATGTGCCCTGACTGTGGCTGCTGGCCCTTCTGTCCCGGAAGCCTGCAGATCCCACATGTCACTTGGTTCCTGCCTGCCAGCCCCCTCTCAGGCCAGTGAGAGTCTTCAGCTACAGCATCAGCCTTTCCCAAGATGGTTGCAAAGGCTGAATGTAGACTCCTGCACTCCAGTTCTGGCTCCCATGCTACAGTGATGAACTCATGGAGGAGACTGAGGGCACAGGACTATGCCTTGGGGTGTCTGTAGCCCCATTAAGAGGGCCCCTCCTCCAGACAGAGGGGTTGGCCATGGAGCATTTAAGGTCACTTCTGAGAAACGGCCACATGGAGCTGCCCTACAGAAAACAGCAGTAGATGAAGGATTGGTCTGGAGAATTGATACCAGATTCTAGGATGGAAAGATGGGGAGACACATGGACATGCAGAGATGGGGAGAAACACACACACACACACACACACACACACACACACACACGGAGAGAGAGAGACATACAGGCAGAGGAACAGACAGACAGAGAGAAAAGGAGAGAGAGAAATCTGCCTCTGGTCAGCAAAGAACCTGCTATGAGCCACCCTCCTAGTTGAGCAACAGGACCACTTCTCCAGGCAGGGGTGGAGACAACAGAGCACGGGGTCCAATGGCCTACTGACTCTGTCTCCTTCCTATACACAGCTCAGACTTGACCACTCCTATCTAGATCATTGGTCCAGAGTGGAACAGGGATGGCTGTGGGCTAAGGGATGTGGACTGTGAGCTGCAGGCTGTGGACTGTGAGCTGTGGACTGTGGACTATGGGCTATGGACTGTGGGCTATGGGCTGTAGACTGTGAGCTGTGGGCTGTAGGCTGTGGGCTATGGGCTATAGACTGTGAGCTGTGGGCTGTAGGCTCTGGACTGTGAGCTGTGGGCTGAACTGTCTCACTAGTAGGGATGCACACTAGCCCACGGAGGCTTGAAAGGTTCCTGAGCCAAACGCAGCATCTACACCCTCAGCCCTGAGTCAGGGGCCCCTAATAGGACAGCAAACATCAGAAGGGTAACACAGCTGGGCCTTGGTCACACTCCAGGATGGCTTTGAGGAGAGAGGAAGAGCGAATGGGGACAGAAGGGAGAAACTTCCAGTAGAGCATGACAGCTCAGGCTGAGAAAGAAGGACAGACAGACAGATCCACACATACACACAGATCTCTGGCTAGCAAGCAATCAGTGCAGAGTCACCTCCCTAGTGGTCATCTAGGGGGATAAAGTCACACCACCTCCAGCGTCCCACCTCCATTCCTGGCCCTGACAGCCCTGTTTCATGGACGGCAGAAGGACAGACAGTCAGGCATAAGAACCAGTGGTCCCTGTGTGACCCTGATCAAGCCACCAACCCTATCAGGGCCTCAGTTTTCCCTCTCTTGTGAAAGGGGACAATGGTTCCTCCCTCTAAAAGGTGTTTGTGGGATGCAGTGAAATGACATAAAGACTCTGCGACCCTGCGAGCGTCTCTTGACTACTTTCCTGAAATTCCTTCCTGCTCTGCTGTTCATTAGGAACTGAGGGGGCCTCAGCGTTTGTCCAGCTGCTGTGACTGAAATGCTCTGACCAGGGCCTGCAAAGACGGCCCCATGGTTAACATGCTTATGAACCTGCGAAGACCCAGGTTCAGTTTCCAGCACTCACACTGGGCAGCTTATACCTGCTTGTAACTCCAGTTCCAGATATCTGATGCCCCGTTCTGGCCTCCTCAGGCACCTTGTACACATGGTGCATGTAAACTATTACAGATACATACAAATACACCCAATCAAAAAAATTTTTTTTTAAAACCAGCCATTCTGACCAAAAGCAACCTGGGGAGGAAAGGATTTATTTGGCTTATGCTTCCAGGTCACAGTCCATCTTTGAAAGAAGTCAGGACAGGAAATCAAGCAGGGCCTGAAGAAAGTCATGAAGGAACGCATTCTGCTGTCTTGTCCGCTCACAGGCTTGTCCTTCCTTAGCTTTCTTGTAGAGCAGGACCTCTAGCCAAGGGAATGGTGTCTCCCACAGTGAACTGGACCCTCCTCTATCAGCTAACAACCAAGACAATCCCCCAGAGACATGTCCACAGGCCAATCTGATCAGGGTAACCCCTCAATTGAGGCTCCCTTCTCAGGAGACTCTAGGCTGTGTCAAGTTGACAGTAACTGTCAACTTTTCTGATCTCCCCTTATCTCCTCCCCTTCTAGGCTCACACACGGATGTAGCAGCTCTGTGATGGTGGCTGTATTAGTACTTTTCAGCTGCTGTGATTAAACACTATTGTGGGGAACTGGCTGGTCCTAGGCTTTCCCTGGGGCTCTGAAGTATAGAGAAGGAATATAGTTCCTTGTCTAACACCAGGAATATGCTGGGTAAAGTTAGTAATAGCCTGGGCCCAGGGCCTTGAGCAAGCTGTGATTTCAGACCCTGCAAACCCAACTCTTCCCACCAAGGGGCTGTGGTTTTCAGTCCCAAGGTGTCTATGTGCTCTGTCTATGACACACTTGAGGTCTGTGTCACTTTTGTGCAACACTGCTTGATTAGCTTCCGGATGATGTCATCCCATCGTATGGTAGCTTTCCTCTGACTCTCTCTCATTTCTGATCTAAAAATCGTAAACAAAATGTTGTACTTCTTAATGAATTTTCAGGGCATGTCATCAGCTTATTCAAGACCTCCTGGTCCCAGCTTTCCTAACATCTCTATTTTTCTCATTCCTGGTCCACACTCTCAGGAACCTGCACTGAAGCTTGCTGGTCCAGGTCACACTATGACCAGGGCAACTTATAAAAGGAAGGGTTTATTTGGGGTTACTGTCCCAGAGGTTTAGAGTCCACCGACAGAGAAGCATGGCGGCATGCAACAGGATGGAACAGGATGCTGCAAGCTCACAGTTTGGTCCACAAGCAGGAAGCAGAGAGGTGGAACTCAGAGGAAGGTAGGGTCTTAGGCTCTCAAACCCACCCCTGTGACGTACTTCCTCCAGTAAGGCCACATGTCCTAAACTGTCCCAAACAGCACTACCAATTGCATACCAAGTGTTCAGATGCCTGAGGCATTAGGGGACACCTCATTCAAACCAGTACAGTGGCCTTTTCAGTGAGACTTCCTTGTGAATTTTAAGGTACATGGTACTGAAATCAAGGCCTGAGTTCAAATCCCCAGTCCAGCCCTTCATCTCAGTGTGACCACAATGAGTTGCTGTCCCTCTCTGATACTGTGTCCTCTCCTGGACAGGAGGATGATAAAGGTTGAACCCACTGTATACCACCTTCTAGTGCAAGGTGTGCAAGGGCAAGGCATGTGCATGTCAGTTCATGAGCACAGCTCAATATCTAGAGAGGCAGGGCAGGCAGGGAAAGGGAGTCAAATAGCTCTGGCCTCATTCTGAGAGTGACTGAGGGACTCGAAGGCATAGAGCAGTTGCACACACAGCAGACCCTCACGCAGGGTCAGACACTATGGTGCAGGAGGCAGGACATGCTTGGGTCCTTCAGGGAGGGGAGTGTGGAGATCCTTCAAGCTCAGCACGCTTGGTCAGGCTTCATGGAGGAGTTTGCTGTGTGAAACTGGAGCATGGGATGGAGGCAGGTGATGGTGACACCTACAGGATGCAGGAGATGATGATGCCTGCAGGAGGCAGGAGATGAAGGTGATGCCTGCAGGAGGCAGGAGATGTGATGTCTGCAGGAGGCAGGAGATGTGATGCCTGCAGGATTCAGGAGATGATGATGCCTGCAGGATGCAGGAGATGATGATGCCTGCAGGAGGTTTTAGGGGTGTGAGTACAAAGACAGCAGAGGCTCATGCCCCTTGGAACCTTGGGAAGGCTGCCCCTGAAGTTGGTATATGGACAAAGAAGGCCAGGGACAAGCCCTAGACAGTGGGTGCATGGAGGTCTTCAGGGAAAGAGAGGTTTAACAGGAGATTGTGGCAGTGATTTCCCACTTGTGTGATCAGGTCAGGGGTTTCTGTAAGCCAGCAATGCATGAGACCTGTTCACTCTAATGCCTACCCACTTTGGAACTCCGCAGGAGGGGCACTGGAACTGAGGAGTGGCTATGGACACTCATGTCCTCAGCTCAGTGGATTCTGAGGCTCTTTTCTCAAAACCCCAGGCCAGTCTCTTCCTCTTTCCTCTTCTCGCCTTTCTTTCTGGTGCTCCAGGGGACCAAGAACCAAAGTAGGTTGGGACAGGCCAGGGATGCATCTGCCTTGGGGTGACAACAGCTTCTGGTGATAATTTGTTTGTACTCTAACAAATAAAACTTGCCTGAAGATCAGAGGACAGAGCCAGCCACTAGATTAAACATAGAGGCTGGGCAGTGGTGGCATACACCTTTAATCCTAGCACTCTGGAGGTAGAGGTCTGTCGGGATCTCTGTGAGTTCAAGGCCACCCTAGGCTACATGAGATTAATCCAGTCTAAAAGAGAAACAGAGCCAGTTGGTGATGGCTCACATTTAATCCCAATATTGGGAGTTAAACTCCTTTAATCCCAGCACTAGGAAGGTTGAGACAGGAAGTGATATGGCTGGGTGGAGAAAGGTGTATATGCCAGGAGGAGACAGAAACTTAGCTCTTTTGGCTGAGGA
The DNA here is from genome assembly GCF_949786415.1 of Peromyscus eremicus. Lineage (NCBI taxonomy): Eukaryota > Metazoa > Chordata > Mammalia > Rodentia > Cricetidae > Peromyscus > Peromyscus eremicus. The sequence goes on from NC_081432.1 coordinate 62,019,440, forward strand.
CTCAGGAGCATTCAGTCTGAGGACTCATGAAGACAAGATTTTCCCCTTTCAGCTGAGGAGTTGGTGAGGTGAGACGTGGCTCTGGCTTGTTTCCTCTGATCTTTCAGCATTTACAGCAATATTGGCTCTGGGTTTTTATTATAAGAACAATTAGGATTCATGCAATTCTGGGGCTCAGCATGGGCACACATCCATGACCCTGAGATTAAGAGTCTCACGTTCTACCGACTGAGCTAGCCAGGTTTCCCTGAACTCCCTCCTTGGGCTTTGGCCACACTGTCATCTGAATCATCATTGTCAGCAGATTTGGTGAGTCAATTGGGATTCCTTAAAGGGGAGAATTAGTTTTTAAAAAGTCAGAGAGAGTTTTTCCCCATATTAAAAAATCAGAAACACTATTAAAATAGAAGGAGTTTGGTCTCTGTTTGATAATACACAAGACAGTTAGAAAATGGAACAATTAATTGAAATGATAATTGATGTAGATAGGATTTCTGTATTGTCAATTATAAATATTATTTGTTCAATTATTTCTGTTTTATCATTTTTAAAAGTTTGTTAGGCCAGGCGGTGGTGGTGCAAGCCTTTAATCCCAGCACTTGGGAGGCAGAGGCAGGTGGATGTCTGTGAGTTCTAGGCCAGCTTGGGCTACAGAGTGAGTTCCAGGAAAAAGGCACAAAGCTACACAGAGAAACCCTGTCTTGAAAAACAAAAACAAAAACAAAACAAAACAAAACAAAAAGTTTGTTAATATGATTGCCAAGATAAAAATTTTAGAAAAAGTTATTAAAAACAGATCATAGATGTATTCAGACCCAGACAGAGGAATTTAAAGGAGAACCAATCTCAACATTGCATTATAAGGTTACAGAGAAACAGCCTAAGGCTGTCAGTCAGCCAACCTTAATTTATCCAGTAACCTTACATTAACTGCCAAATGATTCATATTCCCTAGACTGTGTACGAGCTGAATGGACTCCTGTGAAAAGATTAGATTTGAAGAGATTCAGTCACCTCTTGTGAAGTAGATGTTAAACTTTTGATCAACTTGTATTAGAATTATCCCTCAAGACTGGAGATATTTGGTTACAGCAGTCTTGGAGGCTGGTCCCCAATTACAATAGAGGACCTGGTAAAAAGATGAGGCTAAGACCATTGAACAACAGAGTATGGCTAGAGGTATTGAAATCTCCCAAGATCAACTTCTTGGAGAGGGAGATTATGCTGATACACAAAGACAATCTCTATATGATGACCACACCCTGACTTTATGCTGCACAGCAGCCTTGAATGCTTGAAACAGAATTGAAGAAGTAGGAAAGAAAATTGAATCATTTACTAAAGTTATACAGGGCCCAAAAGAAACCTTCACTAATTTCTTACAAAGGTTGACTTCAGCAGTAAATACAATGATACCAAATTCAGAAGCTAGCAAATAATAATTGAATCTCTGTCTTTTGGAAATGCTAATGCACAATACTGATAATAATAGGTAATTAGGCCATTGAAGGCAAGATCAGCACCCTTGGAAAGATGTATCCAAGAAACAATCAATTTTGAACTTTATAACTATGATGATGCTTGGATAGGAGAGGTGATTTTTAGAGGTTTGAAGAAAAATCAAAATGTCAAATGTTTCAAATGCAGTAAACAAGGTCACCTAAAAAGGGACTGTAAACATGGTGTTCCTAGAAACAATGTTTTTGCTAAGAATAATTCCAACAGAAATCCCCTCCTTTCTGGATTATGCAGAAGGTGTGACAAAGGCAGACATTGAACTAACAAATGTAGATCAACAAGGGACAGACAAGGTAATCCTTTGCCTTTGCAGTTGAAAAATGCCCTGAGGGGCCTTTTGCAGGCCCCCATGTCAAATTCTGTTCAGTCCTTTCCTGTCATCATGGAAGAAACTCCTTCCTAGAGCAATTAAAGAGTCTAATGCTTATTGTAATAAAAAAAAAAACCATACTGCTCAGAGTGATAGAACAGCTATAGAAGAGAGGACAAAAAAATCAGGAGAAACCATAAAGCGAATATTTTGGCAAACTTCTATAAGTGAACAAAGACCAAAGTTAAAAATACGAATAAATGACATTGTCATTGAAGGTCTTATAGACACAGGTTAGGATATAACAGTAATTGCACCAGAATCTTGGCATCCAAATTGGCCTCTCCAGGAGGTAAATGTTCAGCTTTTAGGTATTGAAATGTTATCTCAAGAAAAACAGAGCATGAGATGGGTCAAATGTGTAGGGACAGAAGAACAGAGAGGAAAAATAAAGCCACATGTGGCTAGTATAGCCATGAATTTATGGGAATGTGATTTGTTACATTAATGGAATGCCCAGATTAACATTCTTCCAATCTCAGAAACAAACTACAAACTAGCATATGTTTCTGGGGAAAATTTTAGGAGGTATTATTATAAAGAACAGTCACTAACCATTCAAGTTGTACAAGAACAAGCCACAACAGTTGCTGATCGTTCAAAGGCACCAGAAGCCCTACCTTTAAAGTTATTATATAGACAAGCCTGTATGGGTTCAGCAATGGCCTTTAACATCAGAGAAATTGCAGGCCTTAGAACAGCTGGTACAGGAGCAGTTAAATGTTCAGCATATTGAAGAATCAACCAGCCCTTGAATTCTCCTGTATTTGTTATTAAAAAGAAATCTGGAAAATGGAGAATGGTAACAGATCTAAGAGCTATTAACAAGGTGATTCAGCCAATGGGCTCTCTATAGTCTGGAATTCCTTTGCTTTCTCTGTTACCTAAAGAATGGCCTCTTATAGTTATTGATTTAAAAGACTATTTCTTCACTATATCTTTACAAGAAAAAGACAAAGAAAAATTTGCCTCACAGTGCCTACATATAATAATTCACAGCCTGTTAAGAGATATCAATGGAAGGTTCTCCCACAGAGAATGTTAAGTAGCACAACCCTGTGCCAATATTTTGTACAACAGCCATTGGAAGTAATATGTAAACAATTTCCTATATTTATAATCTATCATTACATGGAGGACATTTTACTAGCTGATTCAAATGCGGATATTTTAGAAAGAATGTTTGAAGAAGTAAAAAAAATTTTGCCTTGTTGGGGATTACAAATTGTTCCTGAAAAAATACAAAAGAATATTCTATTAACTATTTAGGATATTAAATTGGTCTACAAAAAATTAGACCCCAAAAGGTGCAAATTAGGAGAGATCGATTATGGACTCTTAATTAATTTCAAAGACTGCTAGGAGACATTTCAAATCTATGGCCCACTATTGTGATAAAAAATTATGAGCTGAGTAGTTTGTTCAAAGCCTTAGATGGTGATAAGGACTTAAATAGTCAAAGAGATTATCAGCTGAAGCTGAGAGAATTGGCTTTGGTGGGAAAGAAATTACAGGATGCACATGTAGATCATGTGGATCTAAAGCTTGATTGCATTCTGTTTATTTTACACTCTAAGCATTCTCCTATAGGAATTTTAACTCAGAGGGAAGATATTATATTGGAATGGATATTTCTACCAAATAAACCGAGTAAGAAATTAAAGACGTATGTGGGAAAGATGTCTGATTTGATTTTAAAAGGAAAATTGAGACTTTGTCAATTAGCAGGAATAGACCCAGCAGAAATTGTAGTACCTTTAATTAATAATGAAATTGACAAATTATGGGTAGAAAGTGAACCTTGGCAAAGAGCTTGCAGTAACTTTTTTGGGAGCGATTAGCAACAAATATACCAAAAGCAATAGAGTTCAATTTATAAAGAGAACTAACTGGATTTTTCCTCATATTGTACGGGAACACCAATTTCTGGAACCCCTATATTTTTTACTAATGCAAATAAATTAGGAAAGGCAGGTTACAAATAAGAAAATTTAAGTAAAGTGGCTCAAAGCTCTTATAATTTTGTCCAAAAGTCAGAATTGTATGCTATTCTGATGGTATTAATGGATTTTACAGAACCTCTTAACATAGTTATTGACTCTCAGTATGCAGAAAGAGTTGTTTTACACATTGAAACTGCTGAATTTATTCCTGGTGAGTCAAAATTAACTTCATTATTTATCCAGTTACAAGAAATAATTAGAAATAGGAATCATCCCTTATATATAACACATATCCGATCCTGTATGGGTCTGCCAGGCCCTCTAGCACAAGGTAATAATGAAATTGATCAACTATTGCTAGGAAATATGCTGGAGGCCTCAGAATTTCATTTAAAAAAACCCACCATGTCAATAGCAAGGGTTTGAAAAAGAATTTTTCCATGACTTGGCAACAAGCCAAGGAAATTATAAGGAAATGTCCTACTTGTTTTTTATACAACCAAACTCCACTACCTGAAAGAAGTAACCCAAAAGGTACCCAAAGGAATGAAATCTGGCAGATGGATGTGTTTTATTTTGCAGAAATTGGAAAATTAAAATATGTACGCCACATCATTGATACCTATTCAAGATTTCAATGGACAACTGCTCTGAGTTCTGAAAAGGCTGTAGTCAATCACACATTTGTTAGAAGTTATGGTCATCATAAGTATACCTGTATGAATTAAGACTGACAATGTTCCAGCATAAGTCTCTAGTAAAATGATACAATTTATTGCTTATTACAATATAAAGCATATTAAAGGTATACCACATAATCCTACAGGCCAAGCAGTCATAGAAAGATCAAACTGAACTCTGAAGGATGTGCTAAATAAACAGAAAGGGGTAATAAAGATCCCCATAAATAGGTTGTATAATGCTTTATTAACTTTGAATTTTCTCAATGCTAATGAGAAAGGAACAACAGCTGTGAAGAGGTTTAAAAAAGGAAGTTTTGCTTGTGTTTCCTCAGGAGAAGAAAAGCTATGAATACCATCAAAATTGATAAAGGTTCATGTCACTGTGTGTTGTGGTACGGGTGTGTGGATTCATGCAGATCTGTGGAAAGAAGACTCAGAGGCATCTTAAGAATGAATTTAGCGGGTGGTGGTGGCGCATGCCTTTAATCCCAGCACTCGGGAGGCAGAGGCAGGTGGATCTCTGTGAGTTCGAGGCCAGCCTGGTCTACAGAGCGAATTCCAGGACAGGCACCAAAACTACACAGAGAAACCCTGTCTCGAAAAACAAAGCAAAACAAAACAAAACAAAAAAAAACAAAAACAAAGAATGAATTTAGCCTTTCATGACTGTAGGGGGGTCCAGCCTGGAAGGACTGAAGCACTTATTTTCTTCTTGCCTAGGGCATTTTTATTTCTCTCTCATTATAGTTTAGCCAGTTAATTTCTGTACCTTGAAAGCAACCTAAAAGAAGCTCCCAGAGACCAAATGCCAAGTGCAAATTACTTGATTTCTCGGTATCATGGTCTTCCCGGGTTTCCTGGACCAAGTTTTGCATAGGCCTTTGATCCTTGGGGGGACTCTCTGATCCTTGACTCTCAAACAAGATTCACATAAGGAGACAAGAGAAACAAAAGGTAAGAGAAACAAAAGGTGTGGTTAAGCAAAGAAGGATTAGGGCTAGGTGCTACTCTCTGAAACCAGGCTAGGAGCTCAGTAGGAATGCTGCCACAGGTTTGATTTGAACAGAGACCTCTTAATTAGAAGAAATGATAGTTCACCAACCAGCATGGTCATTCAATCCAAATTAACTTATACGACTAACAAATGCTTCTCATTTGATCAGATAAATCTTGCCAAAAGGGAAATTCTCCAAAGTTAGGATTGGGACAGGGTTTTCTTTTTGCTTTTCATGAAAATAAAGGCATCCAGCTCAGGAATCTGAAGAACACTGGACAAATGAGACATCTGAAGAAAAAGGACAAATTATCCAGAAAAAAATGTCCCAAGAAAAAGAGTAAATTGGCTTATTAGTATATTACATCTCCAACAGGATAAAATTTCATAAATCTTCCCAAATGTTTGTTTCTGGTTTTTCTCTATAGGCATATAATGCAAATGGTCTTTTTGTACTCCCAGTTCAACTAAAACTTAAAGCTGGTTTTGGAGTTGGAGTGTGGCTCTCTCCTCTAAACCTAAGCATGCTTGTTAAAGGATAATGCAAAATCTCTGTCTCATGTCAATAGAGCCACCTGATATGGGACAGAAGAAAAATCAAAATTAAGGGACTATTTTATTGGTACTAATATCATAATCCTTTAGTTTTATTTTGACTTTTTAAAACTTTTCATAAGATATGAATTTTATACCAAGATTTATAAGATATATATATATATATATATATATATATATATATATATATATATATAAACTTTTTGTCATAATAATAATTGTCATATAGAGTACTAACTAATTCTAGAAAAAAGGCTTCATCAGGTTTGAGTCTTTATCAGTTTTCTTCAGTGAATCATGACCTCGCTTAACAGCGACCTTTGAAGTCTCCAAAAGGATGATGGGACCCCATAATGATGATTCCACATGGACTAGATAATACCACTAAGCTGACAAACACCACCTAAAGATCAGCTTTGGACTACAAACTGCTCAGGACAATTTTGAGGTGGCTAGCTGAGATGATCCAGCCTCACAGACCACTCTAGCCAGGACTTGAGACAAGCCCTGCACTTTCTCATTACACAGAGACTGGACAACAAATTATGCAGCTACCTATCCCAGGACTTGACAATTAACCCAAAATTTTCTTTTCAGGATTCCCCTAAAGATGCCTTCACCCCCTCCACCCCAGATATCAGGAAATAATTTTAAGAATAGCATGCCCACATTCCCAAGAGGTGGGGTGGGTGGATTTTGGTTGTTCAGTGAGTTATGGATGTTTGTCATTGTTTTGGTGGTTGATTACAAGTTGGTATTGGTAATAGTCAGGAAAAAAGCTAAAAAGGAGATTAGATTCAGGGTCCCTGTTTTGGAAAGAAAAAAAGAGGATATATATATATATATATATATATATATATATATATATATATATATGCTAAGATAAAAAGGTAGATTATTGAATCTACTTTAAAAAACCAATTGCTAGTTTTACTATTTTACATTGATATGGATCTTTGTATATTGATGCAAAGTTGAGATTATTTTTGTTAGAACATTCTGTACATATACTTCTAATCTTGTTCTAGGTATTGTACCTATACAGTTCATTTAACAATATAATGCAAATTCCTAGTCCTTGAAAGTTATTACCAACTATTTAGGATAATAAAGAAAGGCAGGTTAGTAGTTAGTCACCTATTACAATCAAACTTGTAGTCATGTTATGTAGATGTAACCAACCTTCTTATTAAATAAGAAACACAGAACCAATGCAAAGAAGAAAGCCAAGAGGTCAGAGCTAAGAGCTAAAACCTTACCCTTCCTCCTGCAGTGGTCCTACCTCTCCGAACTCACTACCCCTGTGTTAATGTCTTTATATAATGTTCCTGTTCTGCCTTCTCATTGGTTGTAAACCCAACCACATGACCGCCTCGTCACGGCCTGTCTGTATAGGCCTCCAGGTTTTCCTTGTTTGGTACTGAGATTAAAGGCATGTGTGTCCAATAATGGCTGTATCCCTGAACACACAGAGACTTACCCAGCTCTGCCTACCAAGTGCTGGGATTACAAGTGTACGCCACCACTGCCCTGCTTTCCTATGGCTTGCTAATAGCTCTGACCCCTGGGCAACTTTATTTATTAACATACAAATAACATTTTAATACAAATAAAATATCACCATAATATTAAGTATGTTTTCAAGGTCAAACAGAAATATATTTTAGATAGATAAATCATCTTCAAATACTTCAGAGATCTACAGAATACAGCATTTAAGTTTTTTTTTTTTTTTTTTTTTTTTTGGTTTTTTTGAGACAGGGTTTCTCTGTGTAGCTTTGCGCCTTTCCTGGAAGTCGCTTTGGAGACCAGGCTGGCCTCGAACTCACAGAGATCCGCCTGGCTCTGCCTCCCGAGTGCTTAAGATGTTTTAATAACATAGGTTCTTTTTTTATGACAATGAGACATGTCTGCTCCTGGCAGCCCCAATCTCCTTCAGAGAATATGATGGGCATAGAAGAAACTCCATATGGAGTTTACATTTTTTTGTGGTAAAAGTTAGCCACAAGGGCAAGAAAATGTCCTTGCCTTGACTGTTGACTGTATGCTGTCCAAATGGACAAGCAGGACACAAAAGAAAGGACTGCTGAATTTTGCCAAGACAAGGTAGGAAGGCCCTTCAGAAAATCCTGCTTCACAGATAAGTCTGTCAGATATGCTAGGCCTGTAGGTTGAAGATGGATGCCCCAACATTGTGGAGGAACCTTGGGTGACTGACTGTCCAGGCAGCCAACTGTTTCTGTCATTTCTCACATCTTTAGGAAGTTGCTTGCTCACACTTCTTGCTTACTTCGGTAATATTATTTCCTTCTTGGGTCACTGATGGAGTAGAAGACTAGATAGTTATAGATTTCCTTGTTAACAAATTCAGAAAAGAAACTCACTAAAGAGGTGTAAAGTGTATAAGTTTGAAAGACATCAAAAGATAGTTTTTCGTTGGTAATATAAGTTAGGATAGAAAGTGAATTAGGTACAACACTTTGAACTCACCAAAATAGGATAAATAATGGAGTATTTTCTCTGAATTTGTCAAATGTTAATGGACTAGACATTATTGATGTAATTATTTCCTGTATATATTATATATACTTATTGTACTTATTATACATAGTTTTATTTTAATATTAGTTATAATCTTTTATTATTTTGGACAAAAAAGGGAATGTGGTGATAACTGATTGTACTCTAACAAATAAAATTTGCCTGAAGATCAGAGGACAGAGCTAGCTACTAGATTCAACATAGAGGCCAGGCAGTGGTGGCATACACCTTTAATCCTAGCACTCTGGAGGCAGAGGTCTGTCTGAATCTCTGTGAGTTCAAGGCCATCCTAGACTATATGAGATTAATCCAGTCTAAAAGAGAAACAGAGCCAGTTGGTGATGGCTCACACATTTAATCCCAGTATTTGGGAGTCAGAGTCCTTTAATCCCAGCACTAGGAAGGTTGAGACAGGAAGTGATATGGCTGGGCAGAGGAAGGCATATAAGCCAGGAAGAGAGAGGAGCTTAACTCTTTTGGCTAAGGACTCAGGAGCGTTCAGTTTGAGGATTTGTAGAGACAGTATCTTCCCCTTTCAGCTGAAGAGCTGGCGAGGTGGGAAGTGGCTATGACTTGTTCCTTTGTCTCTCTGATCTTTCAGCATTTACCCCAATATCTGGCTCCGGGTTTTTATTATAAGACCAATTAGGATTTGTGCAACAACAGTTTCCTGAGCTAAGGGCTGTAGAGACTGGACACTCCTGCACAAAGCTCATTGTCTTGGCCAGAAGGAGCAGGTGAAGTAGCCCTGTGGCCACAGTTGTGCACTCACCCAGAACTGTTTAAAACGTGGCTGCAGATGTATGCCTTGCTCTGTTTATGGTGATGGATGCTGCTAGGTCCACCTTCAGCATCCTTGGACTTCTTGCTCTGTGCTGGGACCAGTGAGGTGGCAGAAGTCACCTCAGCTAGCCATTCAGCTGCTGAAAGTCACCTTCCCACAGGCAAGTCCCTCCTAGACACTCTGCCTTGCTGCTGGCTGACACCGCTGTCTAAAGGCTTGGCACCTCTTTGCCAACTTGGTCAAAGGCTTACTCTGCCTCTCAGACCTCCTCACAGGGTGGCCTGGCCTTCCTCGGGGCCTGTAGTACTGCCCACTCCTCTGTCCCTCTCTTCCCCAGAGCCTTTCACGAGTCCTGTGCAGTCTGGGTCAGCCCTTGTCCCCTGGCATCCTAGCTGCCACACGACATTGTCATTACTCGGGGCTTCCCCATTCCTATAGTTTTTAAAATCTCTTTATTTATTTGTTTATTTTGAGACAGGGTCTCAGGTGGCCCTGGCTGAACCTGCTAGGTAGCCAAGGATATACTTGACCTCACATCCTCCTGCCTCCACCTCCTGATGCTAGGATCACAGTCACGCACCATCATGCCTGGTTTCTCCTTGCTTATCAGTTTACTATGAACAGCCTGTAGCTATTGATTTTCGTAGCTCACGTAATGACAACTTCATTTAGTTACTTTAAACTTTCACATATGTGGAAGTCAGAGACGACTTTTGGGGAACTGGTTCTCTCCTTCCACCGTGTGGTCACGAAGCTCAGGTTACCAGTCCTGGTAGCGAGTGTCCTTGCCTGCTGAGCCATCTTGCTGCCCTGTGACAGTTATTTCTGAAAAGTATTTGGTGAGTACAGTCTTTCAAGTGATGCTTAGCAGTGAGTGTGGCATGTTGGAAAGCTGGGTATCTGGGGGTGACATGGGGCCTGGGGCTCCCCATTCTCTTCCCTCCATCTAAACTCTCTTCCTTCATACCCAACTTTGTTGTCTCCCAAACTTATCAGAACCCCCTTGCTCTTCCATTTCTGAGAATGAATGTCCATCCCCTTCTTCTGATTCCCTTTAGTCCAATGGAACTTTCCGGTTCCCAGGTGGGCCAGTCAGCAAGGTTCTGACCCCTGAGGGCAAGCTGGCCTTAGAGTTCTAGCCAGGTCTCCAAAGGGCCTCTGGTTCTGACCCCTGCCTTCAGTGCGAGCCAGACTTGGGTGGAGAACAGAAACTTGAGGCTAAAAAGGAAGTGGAGAATTGTGGGTGTTGCTGGGGAGAAACAAACACACTCTTACTTCACTATGGTTTCCTCCTGGGCTTTCTCAGCTTTCCTCACCCCATCTTATGAGACAGAAGACAACAGAGTCTTGTGAGCCTTTAGACCAGTTCAGGAGCCTAGCTACAAAGCCTGTGGCTGGAGGATCCACAGGGCCACACGGGCATTGCTCAGCTTCCCTCTTGTCCACAGAAGTCTCTGCTTCCTCGGCAATTCATCCCACACTGGCTGTGGTGGCTGCCTGGATCCTGCCCTGCCCTGGTCTCTTCTCCTCAGAGCATCTCTAGTCCTTCCCTTCCTGCCCCATCCCAGCTGAGAAGAGGACCTATGGCCTGGGAGGCCACATGCCTGCTATCCCCCATCCTGCTGGTGCTCCTGGCCTCAGGTGAGGACAGGGGACAAGGACAGAGGGAAGGAACCAGGGAGAGGAAAGGGCAGGAGTTGGGAGGTGTGCACAGATGGGCTCTGTGGTTGGGAACGCAGAATACATAGAGTGTTGTGGCCAGCGACTGGCTCTAAGCTCTGTCCTGAGTAAAGACACAAAGAGGGCCACTCCCTGAGAAATGAACCCATCTCCTAGCCCTGCTGTGGAGGCTGGGGGCTCTGACTGAAGGGTGTTTTCTCAGGCTCCTGGGCACAGGACACAGTGTTTCTTCAAAGAGCAGAGGGCAAGACCATTGTGGTGAGATGCCAGTATGGTCCCAGTCAGCGCTTCAAGGAGAAGGTGTGGTGTCGGGAAACATCAGCAGAAACTTGTGAAATCTTAGTGTTCAGTCGCAGCACTCAGCGGTCAAAATTCTCCATCAGGGACTATCCTGATTCTCAGTTCTTCAATGTCACCATGACTGCACTCACGGTGAGAGACTCGGGTCTCTATTTCTGTGGGATCGCTGAAAATCTCAAAAGAATTTCTATTCTCAGAAACATCCACCTGGAGGTGTCAAAAGGTGAGCTCCTCCCTTTCTATGTGGCTCTCAGCCTTCCTGAGTCACAAAGCTCCAGAGCTGGAGAGGACTCTAGAAACTGCTTCCCCAATCGCCTGGAAACTGGGGCACAGGGAAGAAAGGCCCCTCCCCCAAGACCATCTGCTGGTTTAGGGCAGAGCCAACCCTAGAACCCAGGCTTGCTGGCTTCTGGGCAGTTCTCACCAGTTACTCTTAACACCTTTTCTTCTTCTTCTTCTTCTTCTTCTTCTTCTTCTTCTTCTTCTTCTTCTTCTTCTTCTTCTTCTTCTTCTTCTTCTCCTCCTCCTCCTCCTCCTCCTCCTCCTCCTCCTCCTCCTCCTTCTTCTGCTGCTGCTGCTTCTGCTGCTAACAGAAATCTCTTTACTGAAGGATCTTATCGCTCCCCCCAGCTGTCACAGCTGTCCTTTCCTGAACATCCCATGACTGTAATCCCATCAGAAACCTTCTCTCTAGGGGTGGTGGGCTCCATCACATGAGAGAGACCTCAGAGCAAATGGAGGGAGCACCGAGAGATGTGGACTGAGAGGAGACAGCTAGACAGAGAGGCCCACAGGAGGCTTAGAACGGAAGGCACGGAGATGTAGGTTCTTGTTCAGGACCTGCCCTTGACGGCTGAGACTCTCTGAGCTCTGGGAAGGCAGCCTAGTGGCTGCTGCTGGTTTGAGTCTCCCGTGTGTCTCATGCTGAAGACTGCAGTGGTGGAGGGCTTCTGAGTTAGTCTTTCATGTTCATAAGTTCACAGGTTGAACAGCCCCTCCTAGCTCTCCCTGCTCCAGAACGTGTCCAACCCTTCGGTTCCATGGGTGCCTGGAGGTTGTAAAGCTTTGGCACAGGCACACTCCATGTTGGGGAGGCATTAGGTGTGACCTTTATATGTTCAAACATAGTGGACCCAGGATGGGGAGACACTTAGCCAGTAAAGTGCTTGCCAAGTGTGATGGTTTTAGTTGTCAATGTGGCAGAACCTAGAATCACCAGGGAGACAAGCCTCTGGCCACACCTGTGAAGGATTATCTTAGCTTGAGGTGGGAAGACCCATTCTAAAAGTGGGCGGCTCCATTCCCTAAGCTTGGGGTATAAAAGTATAAAAGGGAAAGTGGCCTGAGAACATTCATTGCTTTCTACTCCCTGACTGGATGCACTGCAACCAGCTGCTTCCAGTTCCTGTTATCTTGAGTTCCTGCTATGATGGACTGTACTGTGAACTGTTCCTGTTGTCCTGACTTCTTGCTGTGATGGACTGTACTGTGAACTGTTCCTGTTGTCCTGACTTCTTGCTGTGATGGACTGTACTCTGAACTGTTCCTGTTGTCCTAAGTTCCTGCTGTGATGGACTGTACTCTGAACTGTTCCTGTTGTCCTAAGTTCTTGCTGTGATAGACCGTACTCTGAACTGTATGCTACAACAGACTCTTTCTCTCATATGTTGCTTTGGACAGAGTGTTTTATCACAATTAGGAAAAACACTGTGCAAGTTCCATTCCTAAATGCACATTAAAGAAAAAGCTGGACATGGAGAAACATGCTTAAAGTTTCAGCGCTGGGGAGGTAGAGACAGGAGGTCCTTGGGGCTCATTAGCAAAGTCCAGTGAGAAACCCAGTCTCAAAAATTCAATAAAATAAAAATGAAATGGATTACACACAAGTGAAGACATCTGAAATTGTATTTTAGCCTCCACATGCACACATATACATACATATGCACACATGTGCACCTGCATATACACAAACATGCACATACGTGCACATGAACACACACATTAAAATAAACACTGGAGACTGGACAGATGGCTCAGTGGTTAAGAGTGTTTGCTGCTCTCTCAGAGGACCTGAGTTTGGTTCCCAGCCCCCTCTTCACATGGCTCTCAACAGCCTGTGACTCCAGCTCCAGAGGACCTAATACCTCTGGTCTCCATGGGTACTGCACTCACATGCACATATCACCCCACCATAGACACACAATTAAAAATAATAAAAACTTAAAATGAAAGAACACAGGAAGCAGGAGAGGCCCTGGAACATGTGAGGCCTCATTTACAGTCACATGCACTGTGGCTTTTCTTGGGAGGTGACTCCAGCTCCATTCACAGCAGGGCAGATGGCACTCCTCAGGGTCTTCACTTGCTGGCTCCAGTGCCATGTGTGGGTTTCTCCTCTTCCATGGCTGGAGACTAGGGGTTTGGGGGTTTTGAAAAGACAGATTTCTCATTATGCTCTCTTACAGCTCCAACCCCATCCACGGCCTCCTGGAGGACAACAGCCCTGGCCTCTGCCACCAGCCCCGTCACTGGCAGGTACTGCGGACTCCCTGGCCTGTCCTATTAGTCATGTGTTTCCTCCCACTCTCCTGACTATAGTTCCCTAGCCACCATGCTGATAGGTGCCCAGCTCTCACAGGATGGATGGATTCAGGTGGTCACTTCTGATAATTTTATATAGGCCTCGGTCTTCTCATCTGCAAAATGAGATCACAATAATATTCCTGTATTTGTCTGTCTGTCTATCTATCTATCTATCTATCTATCTATCTATCTATCTATCTATCTATCTTTTATGAAGACCGACCTGAGACCTCACATTTATCAGCAGGAGTTCTACAACTGTGCTGTACTCTCAGCCTTATACTTTCTATTTGAGATTGTGGTTTCACTTAATAACTCAAGCTGGTCTTTAATTCACTTTATTACACAAGGTGATCTTGAACTTTTGGTCCTCTTGCCTCAGCCTGTTGAGTGATGGGCCTGTGCCAGCAGCTGGCTAGTTCTTTGTCACAGGAGGCTCTTCTGTGCCTTTTAAGATATTTAGCAGTGTCCTTGACCATCCCATGACCAGTACTGCAAATGTCTTTCTGAATACAAGTGGCCGCTAAAAATGTCACCAGACATTACTAGATGGGACGTGCCTATCTTCCTTCGGTACCACCATCTCCTAGAGTGCAGTGAGGATGGACTGCAGTGTGGGTTAGAGGGGATCCCCACTTGCCTACTGCCTCACCCTTGTGCAGGCAGCCTTGTGACTACATTGCGTCTTTACCTCTGCCCTTCTTCCAGCCTTCTTGCTCGTCCTTCAGTGTGAGCAGGGTTGTTGTAAGGGAACCATGTTAAGTCAGGAGAAATGCACGGCCTGAAGTTCTGTTCTCATGGTCTGGAATCTTTCCATGCCTGCTGATGGGCTTCCAGGCTCCAGGCCCTTGGCCTCTGCCACCTACTTCTCTCTGAACCCACATCCCTGAAGACAGTGGATCCCAGCGTCTTGTAGATCACTCTTGTTTAGACATTGAACCAGAAACCAGCTGAGCTGAGATGTCCTTGATGACTTTCTCTACGACCTTGCTACTCAGCCCCTTCCCTAGAGGCTGCTACAAGCGTGTTCGTGACTGCCTTCAGGTCTTTGGACTTGAAGTGACTTGAAGCAGGGCATACTGGGATGCACTCGGCTGGCAGAGCTGTTTGTCAGGTTCCCTGATTCTCCCGGGAACTGGCTGCATCCCACAGAAAGGGGCTGAGGTAAAGCTGCAGGATGGACAAAGATCCCTGGAGGGAGGAGCCTGGGACTGGTGAAAGGAAGTTGGGGGCAGGAGACAGAAAAGGAAAAGGAACAATGGCTTGTGACATTGTCAGCATTACCCTGTCGTGGAGACTGCAGGACCTAGAAGGCAGGCCCACTGCGTATTAAAGGGGTCCCCTGCCCAGCTGAGCAGGGGACCCCAGAAGAGGCTGGGAATCGCAGGCCTGGGGAAGGAAGGTTTTCTGGCAGGCAGTTTTCTGGGCTCCGACTCTCCTCACCCCGAGAATCTTTGTTCCAAAGCCCTCCAGATAACTGGATATGGAAGGTCATCATTGCTGTTGTGGTAGTGGCCATCCTGCTACTGCTCGGACTTGTGGTCCTTGTCATCCTGTACCTCAGGAATGCTCGACGAAGAGCCCAGAAAGGTGAGTCCATGACCTGAAAGGCAAGGTGTCCAAGTGGGCTCCCTGTTCCTTCACAAGGTGCAGGCCTGGTGGCCCGGTTCAAAGGGGGTGAGGGGTGGAGGGTAAGGGGTGGGGGCAGGACCAGTTCCACTCAGCTTTCAGTCTGGCTTACCTACAGGCACCCCAACTCCCCACTTATTGCTAGGATTTTGCATCATTTACTCTTTTCATCTTATTTTTTTTATCATTTTATTTCATGTATATGGGTGCTCTGCTTGCACGTATTTCTAGACACAGTGTGTGTGCCTGGTGCCTATCAGACCACGTGGAACTAGAGTTACTGAGAGTTGTGATCCATTGTGTGGGTGCTGGGAATCAAACCTGGGTTATCTTGAAGAGCAGCCAGTGCTCTTAAGTACTGAGACACCTCTCCAGTCCCTACTTTTTTCAACTTTATGATTAGGGACTTGTTAAGTCTCTATAAAGGACTTTCTGGCTGATGATACTGAAATGCATGTTGCTACCATTTTAAAATTTTGTTTATCTCAGTATGAGGGAGGAAGTGCAGAAAGATATGTAGGCAAAAAAAAATACAAAGTAGCAACAACGTAGAATGAACGAGTCAAAGGGTTTAATGTACAACATGAAGACTATGGGTAAGAACAGTACATCATGCCCTATATTTTCGCCAAGTGAGCGGCTTGTAACTGCTCTTGCTACAGGAGGGATATGTGTGCACTGGTAGGTTTTTAACTGTCAACTTGACAAATCTAAAATCACCTGGGAAGAGAATCTTAATGAAGAATTCTCTAGATCAGGTTAGTCTATGAGCCCGTCTGCAACGGGAGGGTAATTATCATGATGTTAATCAATGTGGTAAACCTAGCCCATGTAGGCAGAACCATTCCCTAGTCAGGGGGTTGTGAACAGAATAAGAGGAAAAAGTTAGCTGAGAGCAAGCAAGCAGGATGTGTTTATTCTCTTTGCTCTGGGCTGTGGGTGTGGGGTGTCTGGCTGCTTGAGTTCTCCCCGAAATGATGGACTATAACTTGTAATCGTCAGCAAATGTCCCTTCCCTTCCTGTGTTGCTTTTTTGTTGGGATATCTGCCACGGCAACAGGAATAAAACCAGACCAATCCATTGTTCTACATCATTAACCATTTTGTGATATATGTTCAACACCATATCATATGTAATGTACATTATAGATACACATTTCAAAGGATACACAGTAATTTCTCTCCCTTTGTGGTACTAAGGACGGAACTGAGGCCCAAAGCATGTTAAACACACACTCTACCACTGAACTATGCCTTTAGCTCCTGCAGTAAAAACTGAGGGATGGGGATACGGCTCAACAGGTAAGGTGCTTGCTGTATAAACACGAGGACCGGAATCCACTACCCAGCAGCTGTATAGACACGGGAGCACACTTGTAATCCTAGCATTGGGGAGGCAGAGACAGGTTCATCTGCTTCACCGAATCAGCAAGTCCCAGGTCCCAGTGAGAGACTCTGTCTCAAAAAAACAATATGGACAGCTCCTGAGGAACACCACTCAAGGCTGTCCTCTGGCTTCTATACACGTATGCACACACATACACACATGCCCATGAATATGCACCCCCTCACACTTACATACTTACACACACATACCCAAAGTGAATGTGCTACAAAGGGAAAATTATTTTCCTTCAGGTCTTTATTATTATTATTATTATTATTATTATTATTATTATTATTGTTAAGGTTTTTTGAGACAGGGTTTCTCTGTGTAGCCCTAGCTGTCCTGGAACTCACTGTGTAGAGCAGGCTGGCCTTGAACTCAGAGATCTACCCACCTCTGCCTCCCGACTGCTGGGATTAAAGGTGTGTACCACCACCACCCAGCTTCCTTCAGGTTCTTGAAGGACGTTTTAATCTTCAAAGTTTTGAGTTTTTAGCATTAATCCCGTAAGAGCACTGTGGCCTTCAGCTGACTTCTGCATCCTTTCTTGCTGTTTTGTCCTCTGTGCCCTGTGTATTTATTCTCCACATGCCTTCCAGATATTTCTGGGGACAACAAGGTTAAAATGCATGAGTGGGTCAGAGGGTTCCACGTGTGAATATAATTTTTTCAAGCTCTGAAAAAAATCCTTATGGAAGAGAGAATTTCCAAATTCTATCTGCTTATTTTCCAAATGTTATGCAATCAATTTAGTGGGTCACTGTGACATTTGTAGAAAACAGCATAGGAATGGTAAAATGCCCAGACTCTGGACACATATTCTGAGTTTTTATTTCGGAGTATGTGTGAGTGTGCACACAGGGGTGAGTGTGGGAGGGTGTGTTCATAGGAAATACTTCACACTAAGGGCTTTTGACACGAGGAACTAGAAAGCCAACATCTTACGACACATAGCCCCACCAGTGAACAGATTGTACTTAATCTGATGTTTAAACATGGATCTTACAGTGAGTGACCTGAAACTGACCGTGAAGTTGACCGTGAAGTTGAATGGGTTTATGCAGACCAGACACAGGCAGCCAGGCTGTCAGGCTTTCTGACTCCTTGGACATTACTCAGTGCTGGCTGCTTGGGAGCTCCCTAGGCAGAAACTACCTTTGGCCAAGCCCTGGCCTCTCCTCCATCAGGGCCCCAGCCTGTTGTTGCCACGGGAAGTGGTGGTACATGGGAAGTCTCTCCACTAACTTTCTGGTTTCCTCACAGTTGAGAACGAATGTCACCATATTTATGAAGACTTTCCAGGCCAGCAGGAGGAAACCACTATAAGTAGGAAGGATTCTCCTCTGGGACCTAAGGTACCCTAGCTGTCTGGTGTACATCTGTCGTTGTGAACTCTGGTCTGCGTTCAGTTTCTACTTATTCTAAGTGGTGGCACACACTCGTGACTGCTTACATCCTCATGACCTAATTCCATGTTCTCTTTTTGTGTATTTCTTCTCCTTGTGTTCCCGAACTCAAACTAGAGAGACAGACAGGCAGGCAGGCAGGCAGGCAGACAGACAGAAACAAAGAGAGAGACAGGGAAAAGATGGGGTGGGGGGCAGGTAGAACCAGCTCTTGGCCATCACCTCTACGGGAGATAGCTCTTCCTGTGTCTTAGGTCCCTAGCCAGCCTACAGACTACTTACCATTGGTCCAGTCAGTATGGAACTGAGGACTAAGTGGTTTTAGGTAGTTTTGTCTCACCTGCAGACCCAAGACTCCTGGTACTAAAGACCCACAGAATTAGAAGGCTCCAGCCCTCGGTATAATTCTAGAATTGGTTCCATGAAATGCGTCTCTAATGAGTCCCCTTTAACTCCACCCTATTCCAGCTTGAATGTGCATAAGGTTCACTTGGAGAACTTAAAAGTTTCTTGAAGGGTATGGTGGCACAGGCTGGTAATCCCAGCACTTAGGAGGCTGAGGCAGGATGGTCTCCAATTTCAAGCCAGCCTGGGCAACATAATGAGACCCAGTCTCCAAAACACAAGGCCTGGGGACTGTAGCTCAGTGATAGGCTTTGCCATGCCTATGCAAAACCCTGTGTTCCATCCCCAACATTGAAAAATATGCATATTAATGGTTTCTTAGTCCCCACCCCCAGTGTCTTTGCTTCCACGGATTTGGAGTGAAGCCTGATTCCAGTTTGAAACAGGAACCTGAGGAGACCAGTGCTTCTCAGCACAGTGGCAGGAAAGACAACTTTCCAGCCACCCCTTCCCAGAGGCCCTGCAGACCCAGTGTTACATCCCATATCTTTGTAAAGAAAAGGCTTATTTATTTTTATTTTATGTTTATGAGTGTTTTGCCTACATGTATGTATGTGACGTGTATGCAGTGCCTGAGATGGTCAGAAAAGGGAGTCATATCCCCTGAGACTGGAGTTAATAGACAGTTGTGAGCTGCCATGTGGGTGCTGGGAATTGAACCCGGGTCTTCTGGAAGAGCTGCCCGTGCTCTCAACCATCCACCATCTCTCTAGCCCGTGTTCTGCATCTTAAACTCCGAGCCTGTCCCTCTGCCCTGGTCTGGTTTCTCACAGGCCGCCTGCCGCCTCACTGCTGTTCTTTTCGATTCTCAGGCCTTCAGTCAGCAGACCCTCTGCAGTGAGGACACTGAGATCATCTGCTATGCTTCCCTCATCCACCTCAACCACGTGAGCCCTCAGGACTCCGTCTCCAGCAACACCCAGCCCTACCCGAAGCCCTCGCCTGACCCCCTTCTGTCTGTGGAATATGCTAGCATCTCTAGAAACAGACTCCAGGCTTCCAAGGCTCCCCAAGAGGTGGAGACCAGGAACTGAGGCTGAGCGCACAGGGCAGGGCATGTAGGCATAAAGGCACGTTCCAGCAGAGGAGGAACTTCCTACAGTATAGATGGTCTCAGAATTTTGGGGCCACACTTTCTTCAAGGAAGATGACCCAAAGCACAGTGGAGAGGGCCTGTGGACCCCTGGTCTCTCCCCTCTGGAGGCCAGTGCCGCTAGGACGGTCTCCATGGACGGAGACCTGGGCCAGTGCCTCTCAATGACTTGCCTCCCTTCCTGTGGTGACCACCGCTTCCTTCCCCACTGACTCTTGAAACCCAGGCAGATTGTGCAAGTTCCCCAGGAACTCCAAGTCAGCAGGGGACGTCTGCCCAAGCCCCAGCTCCTCCCCACACCAGCCTGTTTCTAAAACCATCCTGCTCGGGGACTCTGGTGGCCCTGCCAGGAAGAATACCAAGATGCGGGCAGTGCCCATCATTGATCTGTCTTCTGAGGCATTTCCAACCACAGCGGAACCAGGGAGCTTCCTTCCCACAGCCAGCCGCACGTCTCCGTCAGAGCGCATCCGGGCTCCTCTGCCTTCTAGAGGACCGCCATTCTCTCTGCTAACTGTGTCTAACTACACCTTCTAGGCCTCATCCCCCTTCCAGGACCCCAGCACAGAAGATTCGCCTCTGTCCTCAGCCCCAGGCTCCATGCAGACAGACTGCTCACCAGCACTCAGACTGAGGGAGGCAGGTTCAGGGAAGGAATGGGATGCTGTGAGTGTGGCCCTGCTCTTGGGGACCCTGCCTCACCCTGATGCTCATATCTTCCTCCTGCAACATAGATTTGGCTGGGAGAGACTGGGTGATTACTATCCCCGACAGGAGTCCAACTCTGTCTTGCTCTTGGGTGATTGGTCTTTGCTAATGGTCTCACTTGACCTCTGATCTTTCATGACTCTTTTTTTTTTTTTTTTTTTTTTTTCCGAGACAGGGTTTCTCTGTGTAGTTTTGGTACCCATCCTGGATCTCGCTCTGTAGACCAGGCTGGCCTCAAACTCACAGAGATCCTCCTGGCTCTGCCTCCCTAGTGCTGGGATTAAAGGCGTGCACCATCACTGCCGGGCTCCTTCATGACTCTTAACAGGACCTTTGCTCTTGGTCTGGGTCTCAGTCTACACAGTCCCCTAAGAACCCATTTTTATTGTATGTCCTTTGAATTGGCTCTCCTTTCTATGACTCTTCCTGAGGGTTGGCCTCCTCATGAGCTGTCAAAATCCCAAAGGGTTTTCTCAGACTGGAACTCCTAGAGCTAACTAAGCTGTGTTCACTGGATGGATATTGATGAATACTTAGGACTGCCAGGCTCTACACTCAAGCTTGAGGATAGAGAGATTGAGTCTAGGATGTAGTTGGGGACACTTGTAATGTGCCCCATGGCTCTGTATGGATGGAGGGCGCAACAACCCTCCATTTTACCATTGTGTTTCTGGTCCCTGCTCCCTCAAGGATCTCTTTGTGTATGTATTGGGGGAGGCATGTGAGTGAACAGTCACAACCACGGCTTAGCTGGAGGGACGTATGGGGGCCAGGACAGGACAGGGGAGCAGATCCTAAGTGACAGCTCACTCTGCTGAGAGGTTCGAGGGGAGCAATTCCTAATTTGCCAGTGGCTCCCCGAGAGGACACTGTGAACTCCTCCTTCCTTTTGGACACCTGCTGCCGCTGAAGGCCTGGGCGCCTTTCTAGAGCTGTGCCCTCAGGATGGTGTGCTCACCTCTCCTTACCACACACAAGCACGCACACAAGCATGCACACACACACACACACACACACACACACACGCACGCACACACACACACACACACACACACACACACACACACACACACACGTGCGCGCACACACACGCACACATGCACACAGCAAGCCAGCACCTACACCAGGGGTGTTTGAGGAGAAAAGAGGTGTCTTAGTTTCACTTCCTGTTTCTGTGACAAAGCACCCTGACAAAAGGAATGTAAATGAGCCGAGGGTTAGCTGGACTCACAGTCAGGAGGGTCCATTCCACAAGGGCCGGGAAGTTCTGGCAGCAGGAACGGACTTGGGGGTGGGGGCGGGGCAGCTCTCCATGTTGCAGCTACAGTCAGTAAGCGGACAGCAATAATTGTTGGGGTTCAGCCTGCTTTCTCCTTTGTATTTATTTATTCATTTTTAAAAATTTATCTGGGGTGTGTGTGTGCGTGTGTGCGTGTGTGCGTGTGTGTGTGTGTGTGTGTGTGTGTGTGTGTACAGGTGCCACATGCATACAGGTGCCCACAGAGGCCAGAAGAGGGTGTCAGATCCCCTGGATCTGGAGTTACAGGCAGTTGTGAGCCTCTCCTACCTGGGTGCTGGAAACTGAGCTTGATCCCCCCAGGAAAAGCACGAGGTGCCCTTAACCTCTGAGCACCCTGATCTCTGCAGGCCCCTCTCTTTAATTTTGTTTTAAATCATGCTTTGAAATTCTCAGACACACACACACACACACACACACACACACACACACACACACACATATGTATAGCTTTCTACATCTCTTCGTAGTCCAGGACCCAAACTCAGGGAATGGGTCACCTGCTTTCAGGGTGGGTCTTCCCACTTCCATTAACCAAACCAGATATTCACTCACAGGCCTGGAAGAGGCTTGTCTCCCCGGTGATAACCATCCCAGAGCAGAGATGCTTTTGAGCCCCAAGAGGCTTTAGGGCCATCCACAGGCCTCCATGGGCAGTCCCCGAGGGTCAGCCTTCTCTCCCTCTCTCGCTCAGGGAGTCACAGATGGTGGTAAAGACTGCATGATCAGTCTCTCCCTTTATTCCTCAGGGGTTGCTTCAAGTCACCTTCCAGGAGATTTTTTGTTTTGTGTCAACAGCCACAGCAATAACAACAAAGTAAAAGTAAACTCCAGAGGCTGGGCATGGTGGCACACACCTTTAATCCCAGCACCAGGAGGTAGAGGAAGGTGGATCTCTGTGAGTTCAAGGCCAGCCTGGTCTGTGACCAGGTCAACCAGGGCTACATAGCCAGACCTTGTCTCAAAACAACAACAATAACAAGAACATAACTAAAGATGAATTTGGGGAACAGCCTATGGGAGAAGGGGTGGCCTTACCCTGCCAGAAGCCAAGACTCCCTACAAAGCTGTTAATGTTTACCGCTGTATTCGGAGTGAGAAACTGGCTGAGGCAGCTGAGTTGGGAAGAGAGAAACTGGCTTAGAGAGGTGTGGGAGGTGTGGGATTTGACAGAGCAGACTTTCCCAGTCAGAGGAAAGGCTGACACAGCTATCATCTACCCACAGGAGGGAAAATTAAAATTAGATTCCTACCTTATGCCTTATATAAAAATATATTCCAGATGGAGCAGAAGCTAAATGTGAAGAGCTGAACAATAAAACCTTTAGAAAAAAAAATACAAATCTTTATGTGAGCTGGTTGGAGTGGCACACGTCTTTAATGCCAGCCCTCGAGAGGCAGAGGTAGGTGAACCTCTGTGAGTTTGAGGCCAGCCTGATCTACACAGAGCTCCAGGACAGTCAGGGCTACATAGTGAGAATCTGTTTCAAGAAAATAAAAGAGTTTGTGTGGTTTCAGGGTAGAAGATTTCTTGTAAGTCAGCAAAGGCACAAACCACAAATCATATGTTTGACTTTATTAAAACTGAAATCTTTGATACCAAAGGAGATTCCAGAAACATGGCTACAGGATGAGCTATAGATGAAGAGCAGGATCCACAGCACGTCTCTGGGAAGAGATCACCAGCCCAAATTCACAGACATGGCTTTCACTTCATAAGAAGAAGGACGAGATGGTTTAGCGGGGAAGCCTGGCCGTCTGAGTTTTGTCCCGGAACCTATACAAAGATGGATGGACAGAACTGAGTCCACAAAGTGGTCCTCTCGCCTCCACACATGTGCCATGGTGTGCCCACCCCCAAGCCTCCTCACTAATAATTTTGGGTCAGGCAAGATGTCTCAGTAGATAAAGGTATCTGCTAGTGAGCCTGACAACCTGAGTTTGATGCCAAGGAGTCACCTAGTGGGAGGAGAAAACTGACTCCCACAGGCCTTCCTCTGACTTCTGACCTCAACATGTGTGCTGCGGCATGCACACGCATGCCCCTCCTCAAAGTAAAAAACTGTGTTTCTTTTCATTGAAAAAAGGACAGATCATTTCAGCTGCCATGGAGGGAACGATAACCTGGCTAAGCCATCGTAAGTGAACGAGGAACCATACAGTTAAATTCACCAGCAACGGCAACTGGAAAAACTCACATCTCAGCCAGAAACTCTGATGGCCACAAGGCTGCCCAGAGCCTTCAGATACAGGATGTGGCCCAGAGGCAGAGTATTTGTCTGTTACGTTAAGGGTCCTGGAGTCAATCCTCAGGACCATGGTATATATTCATACACATGCATAGAGGCCAGGTCCATAGATATATATGTAAACAATGCGTACTTTCTCCCTGTCCTCTCCCCTCCTCTCCCCTTCCCTCCACCCTCTCTCCTCCTAGTCTCTCCCCTCCACCCTTTTTCCTCCTCTCCCCTTCTCTCCCCTCCCCTCCCTTCCTCTCCCCATCTCTGTTCCCTTGTGGCTCTGGGGGGTCCAACCCAAGGCCTCACACACGTTAGTCAGGAGCTCAATCACTAAGCTATATCCCAAACTCTGACTTTACATTTGTGAATTCTGAAGGGTCCTAATAATCACTGTTGGAAAATGCATAGTTTCCCCAAATGTGGAGGCCCAAATGGTCCCTTTTCCTGTAAAATCACTTTGAGTCTGTATGGATATCAGGTTTCTAGAACATCAATATTTATTCAACAGAGAAAACAACATTTAACTATGGACATGGGATAAAAAATTTCAAACAGCTCAAACCCAGCATCACATATGAACTTCAGCGGGAAGAAAGGTCGTGTAAATTCTACCTTACACAATTTCAGAGAGAACGCGGTTTTTCATTTCGTGGATTTCAGCCATCCGTCTTCTCCTTTGCATTCTCCATTTTCAAATACGGGGTTTGACTACGCTGGGGCATGTGTAAGGTGCAGATTCTCTGTGGGTTTCTGTATGCTTGATTAAGACACTCTGATGGGCCAGCCTGACTCCATCTTAAGATTAAAAGCCATCTTGTTACAAGATGTTCATTCCTGGTAAAACTTAGATTTAACCAGGTTTTGACCTGTTTTCTGGAATTTGACATGTTCCACCCTATAGTCCAACCTCCAGCCTGATGATAACATGTTCAGCCAAGTTCCTACATAACCAATATTCCTCTGGAAACCCCTCAACCCTTGAAGACCCCCTAGTCTTGCAGGTTTTTGGGGTGGGGGTATATAAGCCCCACTTTTCCTATATTCAGTGCTATTTTCTCAAACTCCACTTCAGGTTTTCTCAGCCCTGTCCGAGAAAATAAAGCTTACTTATTTTGACCAAAGAATTTGGGTCTTTATACTCATTCTCTGGGATTAACAATCAGAGGCCCCAACCCAAATTCCGGACCATAATGCTGCCTCCACAGGAGGTGTGCACCCTGATGATGTTCCAAGGCTCTGAAGCATGCTTCTGATGGGGCAGGTGTTGGAGCAAACTGCTGCCCTAACAAGAACCAGCAGGCACCTGTCTGAGGAGGCTTCCATCCGTAAGTCATAGAAGGCATCTTCTCTGTGACATCTGTGCTTCCGCTGGGGTCCCGTCTGGGAGGCAGAGAGGTACCCGGGGAGGTACAGGTATCCAGTCCAGGGCACTAGCAAGCTCGTTGTGCTGCCCATCTGATTTTTTGTGCCTGACTCTTGGTCCCCTGTGTTTTGTTTGCCTCCCACCCAGGGCACCAGCGAACAGTCACTTTGCCTGCCTGGTTCTTGGATGCCAAGGACGGAGATGGGACTCGGTCAAGCCAAGTTAAACACGGGAATGAAGCTGTCCAAAGACTTCCGCACAGCGCCCACTTGGTTTGCCTTTGGTCTGCACTAGGTGCCGGTTGGGATGACTTGCTCCAAGGAGCAGGGCAGCAGGCAGGCTGTCACCGGGCTGTGGGAGGGCACTCAAGGGCCTGAGACCCAAAGTTTGTGGGCCGGACCCCATGGCGTGTGTGTGTGTGTGTGTGTGTGTGTGTGTGTGTGCGTGCGCGTGTGCGTGTGTGTGTGCGTGTGTGCGTGCGCGCGCGTGTGTGTGCGCGTGTGTGTGCGTGTGTGTGTGCGTGTGTGCGCGCGTGCATGTGTGTACCAACTACGCAGCTCTTTGGCTAGGCTGCATTCTCTGTTCTCACGTTGCTCTGGTCTTCTGGTCTTCCCCTCCTCCCCCCTCCCCACTTTCCTACCCCCCCTCACTTCCTCCCTCCCCACTCCCCCACCCCATCACTGAATTCAATTCAGCAGGGATTCAGGTGTCTTTAGATATGAGTAATATTGAAATATTGTTCTATACACTTCTACTTTATTGAAAAGCTGGCTCTGGTGTTGGGTTATGGCTCCCCTTCTCTAGACCAAAGCATGCTTAGTTAAAAGTTTCCTGTGTGTCCTATGATAGTTGAGCTGCCTAATTTTATGATGGGAAAAAAGAGAGCAAAACAAAACAGCCAAATAAATAAATAAATAAATAAATAAATGAATGAATAAATAAATAAATACTGTTGGTTTCACTTGACTTTTTAAGACTTTTGCTAAAATATAAACTTTACCTCAAGATTCATGAAACTATTATATGAACTTTCTGTACCTCCATATTTGTAAAATTATTGGGTACTGTTAAAGATTTACAGTCTATAACAAAAGGCTACTTACAACTTGTAACAAGAAGCGCTGATAACTAAAAATCTATTCATGGATAATTTTTAATTTACTACAACATACTGTATACATGATTTAAACTTAACTCTTGTTTAAAAAAAATTGGGAAACAACACTAAAAGACTATAATAAAGATGTAAATAAAAAACCTTCAATAATTTTTATTCCTCAATCAAGGTAACATAAGTGAGGTTGTGTTTACTATGGTCAATAACTCTTTGCTCTTAAAAAGAAACTACGTAACAGGTTTTCTGGATATCAGCTTTATCTCAAATGTCATGTATTGAACCAAAATATTTATCCTTAAATGTCCTCAGACTCATTGAGTCAGACCAGAGATTCTGTCACTTAATACATGCAAAAATTCTTCTATTATGTTTTGACAATTCTAGTTTACACTTTAAATAGAGGACTAAGCCTAAAAAAAAATTCCACTAAAAAGTCAAGACTAAAATGTTGGCAAAGTAAAACCAAACAGGAGAGGAGATAAGAGAGACTGTGTCCTGGAAAAACACCAGCTAGGCCCCCCGGTGGGTTAGGGCTGCCCACCTCTCTGGCCAGAGTTTGATGCCAGCCTGACAGTCACCAGCAGGGACCAGCATCCCTAGGTGGGTCTCCCGATTAAAATATAACTTAGAAGAGCCAGCAGAGGTTTAATGCCACGAGATAAGGACAGGCCAGGGTTTTTGAGAGACGGAGATGGCAAAAATCTATATTATTCCTGATAAAAGATAAAAAAGCTAAAGAGTTAGGATCACAACTGTAAGCATAAAAAACTTAAGATATTTTCTTTTTGGTAGAGCACGCAGGCCCAGCTGAAGTCTGTCACTGTGCCTAGCAAGCATCTCCCTCTGCCACACATGTTGCTTCCTTTTTGTTACTTTTACACACACACACACACACACACACACACACACACACACAGGAATTTTGCTGCCCAACATTGCCAGAACGTTACATGAATGATTTCTAGTAGCCTAGATATCTACAAATATTCATGTGATTTCATCACCCGAGGAGCCAATGAAACCTTTAAAAGGTCCCCATAGAAGCAGGCTCCTAAACTAAGGGTCTAGATGAAGATGGATGAAAGGACTCCAGAGCAAACAGCAGGAAGAAGGTGGATAAAGGACAAAAATAAAAGAAACTGAGAAGAGAAAGAAGATCTAAAGACCGTTGGTCCCGCGGGAAGCAGCAGAGCAAGGACAGCATCTTAATGTCTGTCTCATCTTGAAACAAAGACATTGTTTTAATTGATAGAGGCCATTTGGATGATACTTCCTGCCATAGTTCATCCTTCTCAGATCTCTGATGGTCTTGACGGCTAACTGTAACTTTTTCCGGTTTAACGGCAGCTGCCTGGCCAGTACAGTTCATGTAAGAGAATCAGGCCTTGCTTTCCTACGGCCGTTAGGTCTCCTGAGGAGAAAGGTAAACTCACAGATGGGTTTGCCTTGCTGACAGGCTTCATGCTGTAGGATAAACAGGTTGCAGGTACAACTTCTTACTATTCCTTTATTTAAAGGAACTTGCTTAGCAATGACTGCTCTCAGTAATCAATCAACCATGTCTCATGGTAAATGATTGGATAAAAAACGCTTTTAAATTTATGTAAGTTCTGAAAGTCTAAGAAAGTATTCTAAAATAAATGTTATAAAAGTCTGGGGATATGAAAACTTAAACTGTAAAGGTCTAGGGAAATGATTTAAGATATATAAACACAAGTTACTCTATACTATTACACTAAGATTTCAAAGATTCAGAATTAACATTATCTTTGGAGTTCTGATAAGCTGGTAAAGCACTGAGTATTGTTATCAATCATAAGCTCAAGATTTTAAATTTCCTGTGGTTGTCTTCTGAATACAGACTTGATCATGCTAAAAACGTCTCTGTCCAATCTATATCCATCCCTCTGGACACACACACACACACACACACACACACACACACACACACACACAAAGAATGTTTGTGCTTTTAAACCCAAAGCCAGAGCTTTTGCTATGACTCAAAACCACGAGTCTACTCCAGCTCTTTTACAGGTATCTGTTAGCTGTTTTTTCTGCAATGTGGATCTCAGTACAGATCGCAAACAATGGTAATGCTAATGTAGCTACAACTTTTATCTTTTTTGTTATGCTTAAAGATTCACATAAATTTCAAGGAGTCGAAACTTGAATCCACCTGTCACAGGGCAAATGGACCCCAGATAAGTACTCTGTCATGTTGATCCACAACCCAAGCCTCCCTGCCTACTGCCTGCTCCTAAAGGGAAATCTCAAAAGGTAAGATATTCCTTTAAGGTTCTCCCCTTTAATTCCTGCCCCTAATCTACATCTGTCTCTGCAGATGACCAGTCAGCTGACAGACACCATCCAGAAATCAGCTGTGGATGATAAACTGTTCCAAAGGTGATAAACACCATACCAGCCCCAGGAAGTCCTACAAAACCGGAAAGCCCCGGACTTGCTGAAAGCTGATGTGAATCAATCCAACTGATGTGATGGCTCCCTGTCTCTTCAGCTGGGTCAGCTAACCAGATGCTTTTGATGAATGTCCCATTATCTGGTCCCCTCCTGGCAGCTGACTAATATTCCAGCCTTCCTGGGCCCCGACAATAAAGTCTTAATTTCAGCAGGAAGTAGTTAAAAGAATATATCAACCCTTGTTCTCAACAAAAGCTGGAATGTTAGATTCAAAGGAAACTCCCTGGCAAGGGAAAAAGTGTGTGTGTGTGTGTGTGTGTGTGTGTGTGTGTGTGCACGTGTGTGTATGTATATATGTATATGTATACATATATATATATTTATATGAGTACTTTATTTGCATGTATGCCTGCATGACAGAAGAAGACATCAGATCTCATTACAGATGGTTGTGAGCCACCATGTGGTTGCCAGGAATTGAACTCAGGACCTCTGTAAGATCAGGAAGTGCTCTTAGCTGCTGAGCCATCTCTCAAGCCCTGATGGCAGTCTCTTTGTGATAGGGAGGCTGAGAAGGAGGACTTGAGACCACACTGCAGTATTGCTCTAGTTTGCTTTCGGTTACTGTGATAAACACCTGACCAAAAGCGATCTGGGGAAGAAAAAAATGTATTTGGCTTACATTTTCCTATTACAATCCATCACTGAGGGAAGTCAGGGAAGGAGCTCAAGGCAGGAACCTGGGGGCAGGAACTGAAGCAGAGGCCATGGAGGAGGGCTGCTTACTGACTTGTTCCCCTGGATTTCTTGTATATCCTAGGAGACCACCTACCCAGGGATGGTACCACCCTCAGTGAGCTGTGTCCTTCCCACACCAATCATTAACCAAGAAGATGCCCCACAGAACTGTCTACAGGCCAATCTTAAGGAGACATCTTCTCAACTAAGCTTCCTCTTCTCAGATGACCCTAACTCATGCCAAGCTGACAAAGAACCAACACAGGTATGTAGCCTCTGATGAGGAGAAGTCTGGTGGCCAGTCTGGGGGAAACTAGGTCTGAAGGAGTTGGGGACTAGCAGAACTCCAAAGAGAGAGCATGGGGATAGCTTGGTGCCCCCAGATCTGAAAAGTTCTGAAG
Organism: Peromyscus eremicus; assembly: GCF_949786415.1. NCBI lineage: Eukaryota > Metazoa > Chordata > Mammalia > Rodentia > Cricetidae > Peromyscus > Peromyscus eremicus. Next base: position 62,049,596 of record NC_081432.1, read on the forward strand.
CTTTTGTTGAGTTAATGAAAGGGGAGAATTCAAAGAAGGCAGAAGCTTCCGTGGACAGAGGAGAAGCAGCGGTGTGCCACAGATGAGCTACGGTGGTAACAAAAAAACGTGACACAAGTTGGCATCTCACTGCAGTCACAGTGTCAGTCAATGAGGAGACTCTGTCTTAGTCAGGGTTTATTGCTGCAAAGAACACGATGGCCACGGGAACTCTTCTAAAGGACATTTGATTAAGGTGGTGGCTCACAGTTCAGAGGTTCAGTCCATTGTCATCATGGTGTTGAGCATGGCAGCATGCAGGCAGATACAGTGCTGGAGCTGAGAGTCCTACATCTTGAGGCAACAGGAAGTGGTCTGACACACTGGGTGGTATCCTGATCACAGGAAACCTCAAAGCCCGCCCCTACAGTGACACACTTCCTCCAACAAGGCCACACCCACTTCAACAAAGCCACATCTCCTAATAGTACCACTCCCTGAAATTATGGGGGCCACTTACATTCAAACTAACAGAGACTCTGCTCCACACAGCACCCAAGTTCCTTCCCACAAGTGTGCCTGTCACCTTCAGAACTCCGGAGTCTCTGTGAGACCCTCTCCATCTGGACAGCAAATGAGAAGAGAGAGGAACATGCAGGTGTAGCTAGAGTTTTCCTGCCTGGCCCACAGTCAGGATATATCTCTTTCACCTGCCAGTCCCACAGCCTCTCAGACCTGACCAAGTAAACACAGAGACTTATGTTGCTTTCAAACTGTATGGCCGTGGCAGGCTTCTTGCTAACTGTTCTTATAGCTTAAATTAATCCATTTCCTTTAATCTATCTATACCTTGCCACATGGCTCGTGGCTTACCGGCATCTTCACAAGCTGTTTCTCATCGTGGCGGCTGGCAGTGTCTCTCTGACTCAGCCTTCCACTTCCCAGCTTTATTCTCCTCCTTGCCCCGCCTATACTTCCTGCCTAGCCAACGGCCAATCAGTGTTTTATTGATTAATCAGCAACACATTTGCCATACATCCCACAGCATGCAGGGTTGTACCGGAAGTTCTATGGGCCAGGTCTGGAGCTGGCAAACTTCATTTCTTGTAGAACACAGTGTGTGGCCAGCTCTGGCTACACAAGAAGGAAGACGCAGGCTAGCTGATTTCTTAGGAGGAAACTAAACGGATCTATCCTCTCTTTTGGGAGTTGTTTTAAAATAGTAGCTCTTAAGGAAGCTTCCTCAGGGTCCAGACAGTGAGTCTGTCTTCCTTTCTGGTGGCCCTGCACATGTGTTTGGGACAAGGTCTTACACCCAATGCTACACAACACGTGTGCTTAAACAGTGCCACTGTTTTAAGTGGTAGATTTCAGGACCGTGTTTTGCTTTTTAGAGTGATTTTTTAAAGTATTTTTACACAGTTATTAAGTATGATCTTTATAGGCTTTTTAAAATATATGACATGTTCCATGTACACAGATATATACATTTATGTATATCATCTATCTATTCCCTCTTAAAACTGTGCCCCACTTAAGCATGGCAGGCGACCTGGCTCACCAACTGTGGTTGCAGATCTGGTATTCTGACTACCTCAGAATACACAGAAGTATTTACCAAGCTGAGTAAGGTGCCCCATGCTGGTAATGCCAGCCCTCCGGAGGCAGAAGAGGAGGCATCTGTGTGAGTTTTAGGACAGCCTGGGCTACGTTAAGAGACTGTCTTAACAAACACAAAACCAAACTAAAGAGAAGTGTTTACCAAACTATTGATAACACCCATGTGTGTCCTGTGTGTTGGCTACTTCACAAGTGCAGTTATAACTTGAGTTATAATTTATACACATGGGTCTTTAAATTTTAATTTTTCTAAGTTGCTGTTTCAAAATCTTCCCTTAAAGGTCTACTAGTCTCATTTTTCAGCATCCAATTTAAGGATGGTTTTTGCTTGCTATTTGAATTCAGAATCAAATGATAATTTCAGGGTGGACGGGCCAAAAACTTTAAAAAATACTTTAGGAAGGTTTGTGGGTTAAACTAGGTCAGGATGGCCTTGGCTCAGGAGTATCTCTTGCCACTATGAGGGTTGTGACCCAGCACCGACTGGGCGTCCTGGGGAATGAGCGCCACCGTGCGGGCGGTCCACTCGGGCTGGCAGTGACAGGGCGTCGTGGGGAAACAGCGCCACCATGTGGTGGTTCTCTGGGACTGCCGGTGAGAACTGGCCCTTGAAGACATCTATCTGCTTTACCTTCAGTAAAGCAGGCATTCATTGCTAACTCTCTCATGAAGGCATTATTCCTCCATCAGGACAGAAAGAGCCTTTAGGCGGCAGACTTCTGTGCGCAGAGCATCCGTGCCTTCTGGGTATGCCACCTCCAGGCACCTCCACATGTCCGGCAGTGGGAAGCTCTCTGAATTCTCTCCTCACAGAGACTTCATCATCACCATGATCAAGGACACCCTTAGCCGTGAGTGGACTACTAGTTCTTCAGTCCTTGTCTCCTTCCTGGAACTTGGAAGAAGAGCTGAAATTACCAGCCCTCTTAGCCCGAGGCTGGTTCCCCTGGTGACCAGCCCCCATCTTGATGCTACCTCAGAGCCTGCCAAGGGGCTCCTACCACTTAGAAGTTTAAGAGTTCCTGTCAGCTGTTCCCCAGTCAAAAAACTACAAATATTGTAGGAGAGCAGAGGCAGGAATCCAGAGTGAAAAATCCCAAATGCTGAACAAAGTACTATCCTGGGAACCCCTATGCAGTTGGGGGTTCTGACTCAAGAACTGATATAGAGACCTGATATCATATGTCACAAAAGCACCTCATAAGAGAGGTAGAGACAGACAGACACATGCACACGCACATGCACATGCACACACACACAGAGACGGGGGGGGATGAATTCAGGGGCAAAAGTGAGGAGAAGAGGAAGGAAGGAAAAAAGAGAGAGAGAGGGAAGAGGCAGGCAGACGGGCAAAGAAACACGTGAACCTGGCTGAGTTCCAACTTTGTGTAGTAATTCGTCTGTCTTCTCAAAGTGTAATAAGCAAGTCCAAAGAATGAAAGAATGCCCAGAGTGATACCAGCTTCAAAAGCACACTGTGGGCAAGAGCATCGATGTTGCTATTCTGTGACTTTGGTGTCATGATGGGAAATACAGCGAATGAGCTGCTGAGACTCTGACGCTGCTGTTTGGGGGTGGGGTTCTCTGTGAGAGGAAAAAGGGTGTTAAGCAACTGCATGTGTGGTTCAGATTTTCTTTTTTATGAATTAATTTATTATCCAGGGGGCCACACTTGACACAATATGCTCGAAGAGAGATCAGATAACAACTTTGTGGCATCGATTCTCTCTGTCCACTTTCCGGGGATTCCAGGGATTGAACCCAAGCTTGGGCAACAAGAGCCTTCACCTGCTGAGCCACCTCGATGGCCCTAGCCCTGGTTCTCTATTGAAAATATCTGTACAAACAAACCATTAGTCAATGGCTGGATGCAGTCCTGCAATCCCAGCACTAGGGATGTGGAGGCAGGAGGATCAGGAGATCACAGTTATTCTACGCTATAAAGCAAGTTCGAGGCTATATAAGACCTCCATCTTGAAAAAAAAAAAGAAATGATAAGAGTTCTTATTTCCACCCACTAAAAAAGCCTGGAGTCAGTGACTAACCCGGTAACGAGGCCCCCTAGCACCCAGGGTGTGGTGGTCGCAGCTCCATTTCTGTTGCCATGATAAAATACCCTGACAAGAGCAGCTTTAGGGTAGAAAGGGTTTATTCAGCTTACAATTCCAGGCTACAGTTCATTGTTGCAGGGAAGTCAAGGCAAGGACTTGGAACATCCAGTCACATCCAGGGTCAAAGGTAGAGAGAGAATAAATAAGTGCAGGCTCCTTGTGTTCAGCTACCTCTCTTTACTCATATAATCCAGGATCCCCTACCTATGAAATGGTGACACCCACAGTGGGCTGGGTCTTACTACATCAATTAACACAATGAAGACAATCATTCCTCCTCCACAGGCATGCCCACAAACCATCCTAATCTAGACAACCCCCCACCCCCCATGAAACTGTGTTCTCAGGTGATCTTTGGCGTATCGAGTTGATGATTAAATACACGTCAGAGGTCTTGAAATACTGATTCTTTTTTTTCTTTGGGGTGAGGTCCTCCCTGTGTATCTCAGGCTGGCCTTGAACTTGGCAATCTTCCTGCCTTGGCTTTCCAACTGTTGGATTACAGGCCTCTGCTATGACATGTGATAGTGTTAATTGTCAACTTGATAGACTTTAGAACTGCCTGGGGGCGGGCCTTGGAGTCTCGTTGTGGGGGATCATCCTAATTACATTTAACTGTGGGCAGGACCATTCCTGGGGCTTGGGGTCCTGGACTGAAAAAAACAAAAAACAGCAAAACAAACAAACAAAAACAGGGAAAGGGAGCTGAGCACTGGAAGGCATGGATTTGTCTATCTCTGCTCCTTGACTCCGGGTGTGATGTAACAACTCTCAAGGCCCAACCGCCAGGGCTTCCCACCATGATGCACCACTGTCTGGGACTGTGAGCCAAGTAAGTAAATCTTCTCTCCTTTCAGCTATTTTTGTCTGAGTATTTTATCACAGCCATGGGAAAAGACACTAAGACACCGCCCTGGCATTAAAATATCAATTTTCACTAAAAATAGAAACAACATTCCCCAAAATGGACTGGCCCAAGTCTAGCAACAAGTGAACAAGCCAAGCCTGAGACACATTGTCACGCTAGATGGTAAGGAAGTTGGTGGGCTTACATCAGCTGGAAGGGAAGGACACAGGAACTAACCAGGGCCAAGGCGGAGCGATTCCCATGGCAACAAAAGCAACAGCCACACGTTGCTACAATGTCAGGAGTGGTGGCGCTCGCCTTTAATCCCAGCACTTCAGAGACAGGCAGGGGGAACTCTGTGAGTGTGAGGCCAGCCTGGCCTATAACAATGAACCCAAATGTATCAAATCTATTTAAACTGTACATTTATACCCATGTGAAAAATTAAAAGATATTAACGGCAACTAGAGTTCCAATAGAACAGTACACCTGTGGAGAATTCACCAAAACCAGCTCTGCAAAAGCCTGCACAGTTCGGGCAATGTAAGGTTGGGGCGGGCGTGGGCGGGGGAGCAACATTGGGGGTGTGAGTCAGCAGGCCACACTCTAGGGAACCCTGCAGGATAAACCATCTGGTTTCCTTTTAAAGTGCAAAGGAGGGGGAAAAGTAGAGGGAACTAGAAACGGAAACAGGCACAGAGATACCGCGCTGACCAGTGTGTATCCCTATTTTCCTAAACCTATAAAATGCATATGGCATTGTGGGAGGGGGAGATGGCTCTGTCGTCGTGAATGAGGACCTGAACACGGTCTCCAGAGCCCACACAGACTGCCAGGTGTGAACATGCCCGTTTTTCTTTTGTTTCATAAGAAGATACTTGGTAAGGGGTGGATAGGTCTTGATTGTGAAATTCATAAAATAACTGGATTTTAAAGGGCTAACAGGCTAAAAGTATTTTCTGTCCTCACACTCTTAGGTCAGAATGGATACATCATTACACATGTTGTCATCCATTGTAGATAAAATTATGTAATGTAACTCTTTAGTTATTAAAGTTAGACACAGTCATTGGGGAAAAAGACCAAGGCATGGCAGTGTACATTTATAATCCCAGCTCTGGGCAGGGGGGGATGGGTGGATGAATCGCTGGGGCTCACTGATCAGACAGTGTAGCCCAATTGGTGAATTTCATGCCAAGAGAGTCTCTTCCTCAAGGAAAGACACCTTTGGTCTACACACACACACTCATACACACACACACACACACACACACACACACACACACACACACACAAGACCCATGAAGGGCTCCTATCCGTGATTCAGGGCCACTCCATACATTAGACCCACCCTGGGCTGTTTGTCCTGTTGTGGAATACCGGCTTCTACTCCCCAGGAGTTCCCATCTCCAGATGCACTTCCCATCACATGGCCCATCACAGGAGGAATGAGCAGCCACAACCATGAGAACAGACAGAGAACTATGCCAGAACTGAAGCCAGGTAACACAGCTGCAGGCTCCCAGCTTCTTTCCTCAGGACCTCTGGCATGGCTCTGTTTCCAGACTGGAATGCCTTCAGATCTCCTGAGCTCCATCCTTGACTCACTAGACACTTTTGTGCCTTGGCTCACACAGGACTCTGTGCCTGGACCATCCTTCATGGACACTCCACCTGTGGAATCCCTATTCTCTAGAACTCCAGGAAATGCCAGGTCTGTCCCACTAGGTGGTCAAAGTTCAAGACTGGGCTGTATAGACATGTGTGCACTGGAGACACTCAGCTCTGCAGAGGAGGAAGTTCAGGGGTAACCAAAGTGGCTCCCCTCTGTTGTAGAGAATTATTCTCTGAGCAAAACAGCTGCCATCTTCATCAGATAAGTAAGCTTTGCCTGCTTGTAGAGTCCATCACGACTGGGCTTGTGGATTGTTGACATATCTTCATAGAAGGAGGGGGTGGAGAGGGTCATTGGAGGCTGCTTGAGTATCCAGCCACTCCTCCAAGCCACCTGTATGCAATTCTGCCCTAATTGCATGAGGCCTTGGAGTCTTGGGGAGGGAGTATAGTGTACAGCTCGAGGAAAGTTAACTGGGGAGGGGTTCCACCCATATGACCACAGGGAAGCCATCACACATACTATATGAAGACTTCCTAGTGCAGCTGATTCAAGGCCACCCATGCTCCCACCTATAACCCTCTCCGTCACTCATGCTCTGTAAGTAAGCCTAATAGACTCACTAGCTGGGGGCTGAAGAGATGGTTCAGTGGTTAAGAGCACTTGCTATTCTTCTAGGGGACCCAGGTTCAGTTCCCACCACCCGTATAAGAGGCTCACAAGCTCTCAGAACACCTGTAGCTAGAGTTTTTCTGCCTGGCCCACAGTCAGGACAAATCTCTCTCACCTGCCAGTCCCACAGCCGCTCAGACACGACCAAGTAAACACAGAGACTTATATTGCTTACAAACTGTATGGCCGTGGCAGGCTTCTTGCTAACAGTTCTTGCAGCTTAAATTAATCCATTTCTATAAATCTATACCTTGCCACATGGCTCGTGGCTTACCGGCATCTTCACATGCTGTTTCTCATCATGGCAGCTGGCAGAGTCTCTCTCCCCCAGCTTCCTGTTCTCTCCATTCTCCTCTCTGTTAGTCCCGCCTATACTTCCTGCCTGGCCACTGGCCAATCAGTGATTTATTTATTGACCAATCAGCAACACATTTGACATACAGACCATCCCACAGCACTTCCCTTTTTCTTTTCTTAAAAAGAAAGGTTTTAACCTTTACAGATCTCCAAAGTCAGCTTCGTACATTTGGGAATTTGGGCGTAGCTTCTCTTACTACTTCCTGCTGGGGGGGGGCGCTGTATCTTATGGGGATACAAAGAATATTTTAGGATTATGAAGTAGTCCATGAGGGTGTATCGTCTGAGCCAGTTGCCTTGAAACGGTTCTGGATGTTGGATCATCTGGGCCATGGTGTCATCGGAGACCTTTCAGGTGGTCTTGGCTGTTCAAACCTAATGTATCTTAATCTGGAACAAATCCATAGCCTCTGGCTTTCTGTGGAAACAAAAGCAGAGCCTCCTTTCCAAAGCAACATATCCTTACATCCAAATTTTGAAGTCAAGGTACCTTTAAAATATACATTTTGGCATAACTCAACAGCTTTTGTAATCAAATGTTTTTCTTCAGTTATGAATATCAAAGAGAACATAATCCAGATTCTCTGTGCAGCAGCCATCTTTACGTGGCTTATTTTTTTATATTAGCTTGAGCCTATTGCTTTAAACTGTAGCCTTCTAAGCCTGAAACGGCGCTGGCGCTATGGCTGCTGGCTCCACCCATTTCAGCTTCCCAACATGGCGGCGGTACATTTTCCGCCAGCTCTGGGAGCCATCAACTCTCAGAAATAGTGGGTCTATGCTTCTATCAAAGCAGCGTGTAGCCCAGAAATCTCTTTTTTTTTGTTGTTTTGTACTAGCAAAGGCTAAATCCACCACACAGCTTAATGTGCCACTTGCAGAGGCCTCATTCCTGCCATACTGCAGGTCAAGTGCACATACCAGGAACCCGCCATAGTAGCTCAAACATGAAGGTTGCCACTAACTTGAGAGAAACAACTAGGAACTGTTTTTAGCTCCATTTTAGAATCTTTTTTCTCAAGTTTTAGGTGGAAACTCTTGCCAACACGTTGGGCGCCATTTGTAGCTAGAGTTTTTCTGCCTGGCCCACAGTCAGGACAAATCTCTCTCACCTACCAGTCCCACAGCCGCTCAGACACGACCAAGTAAACACAGAGACTTATATTGCTTACAAACTGTATGGCCATGGCAGGCTTCTTGCTAACAGTTCTTACAGCTTAAATTAATCCATTTCTATAAATCTATACCTTGCCAAATGGCTCGTGGCTTACCGGCATCTTCACATGCTGTTTCTCATCATGGCGGCTGGCAGTGTCTCTCTCCCCCAGCTTCCTGTTCTCTCCATTCTCCTCTCTGTTAGTCCCGCCTATACTTCCTGCCTGGCCACTGGCCAATCAGTGATTTATTTATTGACCAATCAGCAACACATCTGACATACAGACCATCCCACAGCAACACCAGCTCCTTCCATGGCCTTGGAGGGCACCTACATGGACACGGGGCACATACAGAAAGACAAAACATCCATATACATAAATAAAAATAAATCAAGAGTAAATAAACTCATTGACTTTGGTCTTAGTTACTTTTCTATTGCTATGATAAGACACCATGAGCAAGACAACTTAAAGAAAAAAAAGTTTACTTGGGGCTTACAGTTTCAGAGGACTAGAGCCCATGACCATCATGTTGAGGAGCATGGAAGCAGGTAGGCATGGCGCTGGAGCAGTAACCGAGAGCTCACATCTTAAGACACCACCATGAGGCAGAAAGAATTCACTGTCGACCAGTACCTGAATAGGAGAGTGAGGATTAAGAAAGAAGAGATAAGAGACAGATGATAGAATTGAGAGAGCTCTCAGTGAATACTACAGCAGCCCCAAATTTATTTGGGTCTTTTTATACCCAAAGCAAGGGACTCAAAAGACTTCCTTACCATGGTTCAAGGAACAAACAAGCATAAATACCTGCTTAATTCTCCAAACATCTGGTAACCATGCCTTTGGTCAATCATCCTGTAATTCAGCCTTGAGGAGCAAAGACAAGCTTGAACTCTCTGACCTTAAGTCAGGCTGGAATCAAGCCACAAGCTGGAGTCAGTGTGGGCTCCCACGCTGGGGACAGTATGGGTTTTTGAAACCTCAAAGTGACACCTCTGCCAACCAGGCCACACCTCCTAATCCTTCCCAAACAGTTCCACCAATTGGAGACTAAGTAATCAAACATATGAGCTTTTTAGGATATGGTAGTTGGAATAAGAATGGCTCCATGGGCTCATATATTTAGATGCTTATTTGAAAAGCATTATTTGAAAGGATTAGAAGGATTATAGGCTCTCAGCTATTGCTCTCACACCTACCTGCAGGCTGCAGGCTGCCATGATGGTAATGGGTTAAACTTCTGAAACTGTAAGCGAGCCCCCATTTAAATGTTTTGTCTTATAAGAGTTGCCTGGTCATGGTGTCTCTTTATAGCAATGGAGCACTGACTAAAACAGGGGGCTAGTCTCATCCACACCACCACAGTTCCCCAGGGTAAATCTTGATGGAATCCTACTTTGGTTTGTCCTTGAGGCCTTATGAGGAGGGGATAGATGCTGTTTACGTTTCTCTAGGGAAGGGATTCTTGAAACACACTCAGAGATTACCCATTTCCCCATCCCCGGCTGATTAGGGTAAAAGACATCTGGACCCTTGATTGCAGGAAACCACCTTTAGGCCCCTGATAAATTTGCTTATCACCAAATGTCCCATCCTACAGATGCATGAAATGAGGCACGGAGAGGTTACAGGCCTGATCATACACACAGCAAACAGGAAGTCTGGCTCTGGTCTACGTCCTTAGCTGCTGCCTTACCCAATAAGGTTGTGATCAGGAGCTGGAGGCATGCTAACCTCCTAAGAAGCAGCTGTCCTCCATTCAAGGAGAGGCTGGAACCCGTGGAGACGGCAGACACCCTGGCTACAGTGTGAGAATAATAACCCCTGATGAGGTTCTGCAAGGAGATGAAACCATCTAAAAACCTGACTGGTGACAGCCTTGCAGGGCCACCCTGGCAGGAAGGCAGCTGACCTTCAGCCAGCACTGTGGAGACTTCCTTTCCTTCCTTCCTCATGCCCTCCTTGAATCATAGCGCCTACCCTAGTCCCGAGTGTTGCTCAATCCAGGAGCGCAGTTCCTGTGGGCTGCGCCTGACTGGCTTGGTCCTCTTTTCTGCACTTCAAGGGGAAGACGAGATCTTGGACAAGGGACTCCCACATCTGTCCCCTCTGGCTGGCTGAGGAAGGGTGCCATGGGGCCTCTCCATCTGTCTCTCCTGCTGCTGATCACAGGTGGGACCCACCCTCTACAATGCTTTCTTTTCCTCACCTTCCTTGAGCAAATGGCTGGGCAGGGGTGTGGATGTTATGGAGGGGACTGTGGAGGAGGATGGAGTACCAGCATGCTCAGTGTCCTGCTTAGCTCTGCTTTTCTCCCCACTGGCCCATGTTCTTCACACCATGCTCCCCAGGATTAACCCCCATGTGTGGGGAGGGTTAAGGGGCTGCTGGACTTGGTCACTGAAGGAGTTGTGAGGGTGGCACTGGCCGTCAGGTGGGGGACCTGTGGACGCACTTAAGCATGAGTGGGGTGGCAGGATGGGAAAGAAGGAAAAAGGAGGGGAGACTTGGGGTTTGCAGCCTCCTAAAGCCCAGCCCATATTTGACCTCAGCCCTCAGTGGGAGATGGGGATGCTGAAGACTACCACTGAGTACTCACATGTGACAGACTGCTCCTCCCACTGTGGGCTGGGTGCCTCCTGTTGCTGAAGAGTAATGGGCAAGCCCAGGTGAGAGAGGAGGCTGCCCTGTGCCTTGTCCCTGGGCGTCTGGAAGTGGAGGGAGCTGTAAGGTACCTTAGCCTGCCTGGAGGCAGAGGGATGGAGGGGCTGACGTGTGGAGAGAACACACACAGGAGGTCTGTAGTTCCAAAAGGAGCAGGCCACCATCTCCTTTATCCCGCCTTTCACGTTTCCATCTCAGTAACAGCTGGAGAAAGACGCAAGTGGCAGAAAGTTTGGGGGAACCCTTGTCCTCCTGCCCCGGCCACGACTTAGCGGGTGCTCCAATGCCACCAACCTTACCCCAAGAGGATCCCCAAAATAGCAGCCTCATGTCTCCCCCCAAAATAGCTTTGAGACAAGTCCATCCTAAAAGAGGAACAAAGCCACAGAAATAGGGAAGCTGGGAGTTAAAGGTTAGGAAAGGCAAGCCATCCAGTGTGGATGACTGAAGGGAGGACAAAGAGCCAGGGGCAGGGAGGCGGCCATCCCAGACCCTCAGGGAACCAGCCTGAGCTCCAAGGATCTGCCAACCTGCTCTCCTGAGATGAAGAAGGGAAAAGAGACAACCTGGTCCCATATGACAGTTGAGAAGGTGTCTAAACTTTAGAACCAGAGGGGTCCAAGAACAAGACATGGCTTAGTCAGTACAGCGCTTGCCTTGCAAGTGTGAGGACCTGCATTTGGACCCACGGAACCATGAGAAAAGGCAGGTGTGGTGGTGTGTGCCTGTCTCCTAGGAATGGAGGCATGGGAGGCAGACACAGTCAGATCCCTAGAAGCACTCAGGAAGGCTTGGTCTATGTTGTGAAGTTCCGAGCTGTATTTCAGGTTATTGTTTTGTTGCTGTGGCAAACTATTTTACCAAAGCATCTCAGTGGAAGGAGGGCTTGTTGGGCTCACAGCGCCGGGGTAGACATGCTGGAGGGGAGGGCATGGCGGCAGGAGCAGGGGGCAGCTGGCACATTGCATGCTTTGTCAGGAAGCTGGGAGGCGAGTGCAGCTGCTGGGCTCTCTCTCTCCTTTTGAGGTAGTCGGGGACTTTGGCTGCTCATATTCAGGGTGGGTCTTCTCACACCAGTGAACTGAATCCAGATACATCAATATTTCCATGGGCTAACTTGATCTAAAAAGCCCCTTGCAGGCAAGCTCAGAAGTTTGCCCTCCCGATGATTCTAGAGCCTGTCAAGTCGACCATGAATGTTAACTATCTTGCACACTGGTAAGACACCCTGTTTCAAACAAAAAGTGGAAGGTGCCTGAGGACCAGAGCTTATTCTGATGACCGCGTGCACACTGTGCTCCCTGCATCCCTGGAGGTGACTCCAAAGGTGTCTGGGAAGCATCGTAAGAAAACCAGATCCCAGATCCCAGCTGTGCCACTCTCCCTGGAGACCCTAGGCTCTTTAAGGGCAGGATCCTGTTGGCGTAGTCTGCTGCTCCTGGGAGACAGATGCTCAGTGAATATTTGGTGTGTGGATGAAGTGACAAGTGGCAGTCTCCTCTGCAGAGTTGTCCCAAGCCCTCAACACAACGGTGCTGCAGGGTGTGGCTGGCCAGTCCCTGCAGGTATCGTGTACTTACGACTCCTTGAAGCACTGGGGGAGACGCAAGGCCTGGTGTCGCCAGCTGGCTGAGGAGGGCCCGTGCCAACGTGTGGTGAGCACACACAGTGTGTGGCTGCTGGCCTTCCTGAGGAAACGGAATGGGAGTACAGTCATCACGGATGACACCCTGGCTGGAACTGTCACTGTCACTCTGCGAAACCTCCAAGCCGATGACGCGGGTCTCTACCAGTGTCAGAGCCTCCGAGGCCGAGGCCGAGAAGCTGATGTCCTCCAGAAGGTCCTGGTGGAGGTGCTGGCAGGTGAGTACAGTGGCTCGTTGCACCTTCGGTTGGTCCTTGGACTGGGTCTCATTGCTGTGTGACTTTCACTGGGAGACATAAGCAAATGTCTGTCCCAGATTAGCCACGAGCCACAGATCCAAGAAAAGGTTCCACCCAAGTCTAGTTCAGTGAACTAATGAGTTTACCAGGGCTGCTTGTAGGTGCATGGATGAGGGTTTGCTAACGGGCAACTCCAAAGCAGCTGCATCAGCGAAAAGGCCATCCCTGCATCCCTGGAGCTCCCTGCATCCATGGAGCTCCCTGCATCCCTGGTGCTCCCTGCATCCATGATGCTCCCTGCATCCCTGGTGTTCCCTGCATCCCTGATGCTCCCTGCATCCCTGGGGCTCCCTGCATCCCTGGAGTTCCCTGCATCCCTGGAGCTCCCTGCATCCATGATGCTCCCTGCATCCCTGGAGCTCCCTGCATCCCTGGTGCTCCCTGCATCCCTGGTGCTCCCTGCATCCCTGGAGCTCCCTGCGTCCATGGTGCTCCCTGCGTCCATGGTGCTCCCTGAGTCCCTGGAGCTCCCTGCGTCCCTGGTGCTCCCTGCGTCCCTGGTGCTCCATGCATCCCTGGAGCTCCCTGCATCCATGATGCTCCCTGCATCCCTGGTGCTCCCTGCATTCCTGGTGCTCCCTGCATCCCTGGAGCTCCCTGCATCCCTGGTGCTCCCTACATCCCTAGTGCTCCCTGCATCCCTGGTGCTCCCTGCATCCCTGGTGTTCCTTGAACGAATTGTAGGCATCTGGTCCTCGCTTGAATTTCTTCTCCCCAACAACTGTAATGGCTTGGGGTATGTGTATAAACCTTGTTAAGTTTCATGAGATTCTTGATCCTTGCAGTTTTCTTTACTTCCTGAGTTATAGGGCCCTCCCTGACAGGCAAGGGCCTAAAAGAACAGTGATCTCACGGCTTGTCTTTCACAGACCCTCTTGACGACCAAGATGCTGGAGATCTCTGGGTCCCTGAGGAATCGGAGAGTTTTGAGGGTGCCCAAGTAGAACACAGCACCTCCAGGTACAGTAGTGGTCCCCTCTCGGACTTCTGGCTATGACTGGGGATGAAGGTCCCAGGACCAATAGATCAGGCAAAGGCCCAGGTGTAGTCTTGTGTAAGTTCCCTTCCACTCACTAGTGCATCGATGTTACTGAGCTTAGATATTAAGAAACTAAAGCACTTTGTGACAATTTCCAAAAGCACCACTCCAAGATTCTGGAAGGGCAGCACCCATAGGCCCCTGCACTTCAGCAAGAGGTCTCAGTATTTTAGCTTAAAGCCAAGAGCCCTGGGTCTCTGCATCTTCAGAAGAACCAGAATCCATTCTGGATGCTTCATGTACTAATATAGAAATGATACAACCCCTGAGCACGTGTGCAGGTGCGTCCATCCCTATGTACTAATACAGAAATAATACAACCCCTGAGCATGTGTGCAGGTGTGTTCTACAGTCCTGAGCACATGCACAGCTGCATACCCATGCACCATACCATACTACAGGAGACAGCTCAGCCGGGAAATGGGACGTGTTTTTGTACACTCAGCAAAACTGACTGCAGATTCCTCTGAGCCCCATAAAGCCCCTTTCCAGAGATAGTGTCACCCAACCGCCTAGGAATTCCTGGTTCCTCTCTATCCCCTCTCTAAGGGCAGGCTTCATCCGGTAGCTCACCTCTAGTCTACTATCTTCCTTCTCTTTCCAAGGAGCCAATCACAAGAGACCTCCTTCCCACCCACGTCCATTCTTCTCCTCCTGGCCTGTGTCCTCTTCAGCAAGCTTCTTACAGCCAGCATCCTCTGGGCTGTGGCCAGGGGCAAGCAGAAGCTGGGGTCACCTGTGGCCAGTGGGCTGGACTGCGGACACGATGCTGGGCACCAGCTTCAGATCCTGACTGGTGAGTGGGGCAAGCTGGTGGACATTAGGTGTGAACAGGGCAGGGTTGGAAGGGACTGAGCCATATCTGTTGTAGGACCCAGAGATGCATGAGCGAACTCCAAGATGGAGGAGAAGCCCAGCTCAAGTCCACCCACAAGTCATCCAGCTTGCATACTCTCCCCTCTGCCACCAAGACTTCTGCTTCTTCTGGTTTGGCTTCAGAGGTCCCGTCTGCCTAAAGCCCGCCTCTTCAGGATGCAGGAATACTCGTGCTAAAGCCTGTCGTCTCTTCTGGAAGCAGGAATACTCCTGTGTTTGTGCGCGTTGAGTGCAGAAGAGAGCTGGAAGGTCACCTGTCAGCTTCTGGGCTTTGGCCATTAAACACTCTCACACACCAACCCAGGACTATCCACTCTTTCTAGATGGTTCTGTGCCTATAATGGTCTTCTGTTTCTCAGTGCTGGGATTAAATTCATGGCCTTGTTCATGCTAGGCATGAGCTTACCACTGAGATAATTCCCAGGGTAGGATTATGCATCTGGATGAGAAAAGGAAAAGGGGTACCTTGCTTTGTAGGGAAGAGATATCTGCCCTTAGCCCCTACCCAGGGTCCTCTGAGAAATGCTTCCCAGGAGTAAGGGAAAGTGAAAGTTCTCTATAATAACTTCACACACACGGGCCAATGCTCTTCATTCTGTGTGCTCTTTATTGTTGTGTTCTTTGTGTCTTCCATCTTTATTCTCCTCTACATTTGTATTCTACATCTTTTTTCTACATCTTTATTCTACATCTATACTCTATTACATCTCTGTTCTGAGACCCATTACAAATTCTCAAGCATAAAAACTACAAGGCAAACTTTCAGGGATGAGCATTCTGATAAAAGTCACACTTGGCAAAGACTTGGTCAGCTTAATTGGTGACTGACACCTGTAGGTTGTGAAAGTTCTGGCTATCTCTTAAAGGGATAGCTACAAGGGTTACAAGGGAAGGAACTGAACCAATGAGAGATCTAAGGAAGAGGCAAATAATATGTGTGCTATTTTGTGTGATTAATAATATCTGGGGGACTGGAGAGATGGCTCAGGGGTTAAGAGCACTGCTGCTCTTCCAGAGGTCCTGAGTTCAATTCCCAGCAACCACATGGTGACTCACAACCATCTTTAATGAGATCCAGTTCCGTCTTCTAGCCTGCTGGGATACATGCAGGCAGAACATTGTATAAATAATAAATAAATAAATCTTTAAAAAAATAATATCTGGACGTGGTTAGTCAGTTAACAGCCTTTTTCTGTTAATTATCTGAATCTCAGGGCCTATACATAGTCTACTGAGCTTAAATTCTTGCGTTAAAAACTGGTGTAGAAATAAATACAAAGTGTTAATTGTTATTTGAATCAGATTGGGGAGGTGCCGGTGGAGGAAGCTTAGGGCAACATAGGTGCTATTGATCTCTTGAAGGACTAAGATATACCAAGGCCAGACACCTGCACTGTAACTTCTGGTTCACTATAATTCTTATGAAGGTTTTGATCCAACAAGGCCAGGCACCTGCAATTCCTCTCTGTGAAAGTTCCACGAGATCACTTTGTCTGGCCAGTTTGCCTTCTCAGTGGCTAAGGATGGAGAGTAAGACCTCTAAGTGTCTACAGTCCACACAGAACAATAGACCTAGTTATGAAGCATACTTTAGTATGTTTCTGTTAATAAAAATTGTACAGTTAAGTAAGAAACCATTTTCTTGACCATCCACAATTATGTGTGCCCATAAGATAAGATGTAATCAAGAGATTACATGTACACATTACGTGGAAATGCATGATAAATGGGGAGACAGCATAGCTGTTCTTAGGGAAGAAATGCAGTTCTTAGGGAAGAAATGAAGTGGCACATGAGAGAAACACAGACAAGGAGCAACTGGTCATTCATAGTCAGTAACCTCACGGCCTTGCCAGGTGAGGCTTCCCATCAAAGAGTCATTCATTTGGTGGGTTGACACATGAACTATGGTGATATTTTATTTGTACTGAAATGTGATTTTAATTGTATGTTAATAAATAAAGTTGCCCGGGGGTCAGAACTATTAGAACCATAGCGAAAGCTGGGCGGTGGTGGTGCACGCCTTTAATCTCAACACTTGGTAGACAGAGCTAGGTAGATCTCTGTGTGGTCAAGGATACAGCCAGCATTGGAGACACATGCCTTTAATCTCAATACCAACCATAGAAGACCTGGAGGTCTGTACAGACAGGCAGTGACGAGGCGGTCATGTGGTTGGGTTTACAACCAATGAGAAGGCAGAACAGAAAGTCTATATAAAGACAAACAGACAGGAAGTAGGTCTCTTTCGGAGAGGTCTCTTGGCTGAAGAGGCTAGCTGCACCAGGCGGGTAAGGCTCTTAGCTCTGATCTCTTGGCTTTCTTCTTTGCATTGGTTCTGTGTTTCTTATTTAATAAGATGGTTGGTTACATCTACAATGAATACCAGTTGTCACCTGCTGTATACTCTCACAGCACTCAACATTACGTGAGGCCTGGTGTCCAAAGACACTGTCTGAACTTCACTTCTGTTGCTGTGGTAAAACACTGACCAAAAACAACGTAGGGGAGAAAGGGTTGATTTTAGTTCATAACTCCAAATTACAGCTCTTCCCAGAAGGGAAGTCGAGGCAGCAGGAACTTAAAACGGCTCATCACAGCACATGTGCAGTCAAGAACAGGGAGGGAATGGAGCTGGCTGAGCTTGTGCTCAGCTCCTCCCTGTACTGTTACCACTTACACAGTCCAGGGGCCCCTCAGGGGGCTGGGTCTGTCCACAGCGATCAACATGTAATCCAGACAACCCCCTCAGACATGCCTGTGTGCCAACTTCATCTAGACAAACCTCTTTGAGACAGTATTGGGAGGGTCTAGATTATGTCAAGATGACAATTAAAACTAACTATCGTGGGTACCATGTCTTCTGTCTCATAGGCTCCAATCAGGTCGATCTTTTCATCCTGATTTCCCTTCCTTAAGTTTGATCACCAAGTCCTTCTGTGGGATAGCTGGTCGTCTTCCTACTCCTCCCCTTGTGGCATTCTCTCCATCAGCCCGCTTCCCAGACCCAGGCTCCTTTCTCTCCACCCCCCCCTCTGCCACTCAGGCCTGTCCAACCCCCTGACTCATCCTCTCATCTCCGAGAGCTGTGCTTCCGTCTGCAACTTCCCCTCTGAAGAAACGGCAAAGACGAGCCACAGCATCTGAGCTGGGAAAGGATAGTCCACACCCCGGGATGTACTGAGAGGAAATGGAGGCCCGGAGAAGGAGGGGCTCACTCACCGTCTCTAGCAGAGCCTGGAAATCCAAGTTTCCCTCCACATTCCCGGCACCCTTTCCTCTAGCCCCACCCTGCCAGTGCATTTGTGAACAGGTGCATCCCAACATGTTGTTCTGAGTCTGATTCGAGCCTCAGAGACACACACAGAGTCTGCACTAGAGTTCTTGTTCTAGGGAGAGGAGCTGGCGGGGGGGCGGCAAACACAGTAAAGGGGTTTTTGTCCAAAGTGTGGATGAAAATTTGTAAATAAAGCCGGCGTAGAGGAGATGGAATGTGCCATTTTGAGCGGGACGGTCAAAGGGGACACCTGAAGGAAGTTAGGAAATGCGTGAGGACACTGAGCAGGAAGACTTTGAGGTGAAGGGAACAGTCAGGATGTGTCCATCAGGACCGCGTCCGTCAGGGCCGCGTCCATCAGGGCCATGCCCATCTCTTTAGCAGTGTTCCATTTCTGTTGCGGTGACAAAACATCTTGACCAAAAGCAGCACAGGGAGGAAAGGGCTCGTTTAGCTTATTGTTTCAAGTCACAGTCCATCGATTTGGGGAAGTTGAGGCAAATTCAAGCAACTAGTCACATTCCATCTTCAGTTAAAAGCAGACAGAAACAAGTGCATCCCTTCTGTCTGCTTGCCCAGTTAGCTTTCCTCCCTTGTACAGTTCCCGGCCCAGTCCAGGAACAATGCTGTCTGAATTCAGGCTGAACCTTCCCACCTCTGTTAAGAGTCATGACAGTCCCCCCAGACATGCCACAGACAGACATGCCCACAGAATGCCCCAGACATGCCCACAGACAGACATGCCCACAGACATGCCACAGACAGACATGCCCACAGAATGCCCACAGACATGCCCACAGACATACCCACAGACATGCCCACAGACAGACAAGCCCACAGAATGCCCACAGACATGCCCACAGACAGACATGCCCACAGAATGCCCCAGACATGCCCACAGATAGACATGCCCACAGACATGCCCACAGGCATACCCACAGATGTGCCACAGACAGACATGCCCACAGAATGCCCCAGACATGCCCACAGACAGACATGCCCACAGACATACCCACAGACATGTCACAGACAGACATGCCCACAGAATGCCCCCAGACATGTCCACAGACAGACTGCCCCCAGACATGCTCCAGACACCCACAGTCCACTTCATCTAGATAATCCTTTTGGACTCTCTTTCCAGATGATTCTAGGTTGTGTCGATTTGACAAATACACACCTAACACCCTGGGCAAGGGTAAGGCAGAGTGGGGTAGAAACTCTCTGATGGACCCAGATGAGGAGGATCAAGCTAGCCACAGACCCAAGCTTTCTATTAGGCCTGAGAAGTAGACACCCAGGAATCCCTGTGGCCATGGTGACATGAGCATGCTTTAACATCTAATAAGAGCATGGAATTATGGGAAATGTCCATCATGGCATGCCCTCTCCAGCCTCACTCCACACGGCCCTCCCTGGGTTCCAGCCCTGCCTTGTGCATTCCCACTTAGACTATTCCACTGACCTGGTCTGGAGCTCTGAGATCCCGGGTCAGCTTGCTTTTGGGCTTCTCCAACTGCCTCATTGTGTTTTAAGGGCATTGACTCATTCCCACAGATCGAGTCCACAGTCTAGCCAGACCCTTTTTAGCTGCCTGCACCCTGAGCACCAGGCTGTGAAGTGGGCCTGAGAGGCTCCCTGAGCCATGCCTGGCACGGCAGCATGGTGACTATTCTCCTCTTGGGGTCTGCTCCTCACTCCTTATCTGCTCTTCCGTGTCTTCCAGTGACTGTTGAGATGCCCTGCCTTGGGCTAAGGATCACCATGGACTGAACAGTAGATAGATCCTAGGCTTCAGTCTCACCTCTCCCTCCTGACAACTTGTAGTGAGCAGGTTCATCAACCCACGACAGGTTGGCTGATTATAAAAATAGATCAGTCAAGCAAGCAATTAGTCAACCAACACTCCCCTGGTCTATTTCACAGGGGTTTAAATGGTTTTGAGGGGCTGGAGAGATGGTGTCTTAGTTACTGTTGTTCTGTTGCTGTGAAGAGATACCATGACCAAGGCAACTTAAAAAAGGAAGCATTTAATTAGGGCTTGCTACAGTTTCAGAGGGTGAGTCCATGAGCACCATGGTGGGGAGCACGGTGCTGGAGCAGGAGCTGAGAACTTAGTCTGAGATCTGATCCACAAGCAAATGGCAGAAAGGGAGGGGGAGGGAGGGAGAGAGAGAGAGAGAGAGAGAGAGAGAGAGAGAGAGAGAGAGAGAGAGAGAGAGAGACTAGGCCTGGCATGGGCTTTTGAAATTTCAAACTCACCCCCAGTGATACACATTCTCCAACAAGGCCACAGCTCCTTACCTTCTGTGAATGAGAATGGCCCACATAGGCTCAGCGATTTGAATGTGTAGTCATCAGGGAGTGAACTGTTCGGGGAGGGTTAGAAGGTGTGGCCTTTGGAAGAGGTGTGGCTTTATTAGAGTACCTGTGGCCTTACTGAAGGTGGTGTGTTACTGAGGGTGGGCTTGGAGGTTTTAAAAGCCCACACCAGACTCTCTCTCTCTCTCTCTCTCTCTCTCTCTCTCTCTCTCTCTCTCTCTCTCTCTCCTCTCCCTCTTCCTCTCCTTCCTCTCTGTCTCTGTCTCTGTCTCTCTCCCTCTTCCTCTCTCTCTCCCTCTTCCTCTCTCTCTGTCTCTCTTTCTATCTCTGTCTCTGTCTCTGTCTCCCTCTTCCTCTCTCTCTCTGTCTCTCTCTCTCTCCTTCTCTCCATGCTGCTTGCTGATCAGGATGTAAAGTTCTCAGCTACTCTTCATCCCCATGCCTGTCTGACTCCCACAGTGATTATCATGGACTAACCCTCTAAACTGTATGCATGCTTTCTTTTATAAGAGTTGTCTTGGTCATGGTGTCTCTTCACAGCAACAGAACAGTGACTAAGACAACTTCCTAAACAGTCCAAACTGAGAACCAAACATTCAAATGTACAAGCCTGTCTTAACTAGGGTTTCTGTTGCTGGCAAGAGACAGCATGACCACAGCAACTCTTATAAAGAAAACATTTAATTGAGGTGGCAGCTTACAGTTTCAGAGGTTCAGTTCATTGTCATCATGGTGGGGAGCATGGTGGCATATAGGCCGACATGGTGCTGGAGAAGGAGCTGAGAGTCCTACATCTTGCAGGCAACAGGAAGTCAACTGAGACATTAGATAGTATCCTGAGCATAGGAAACCTCAAAGCCTGCCTCCATAGTGACACATTTCCTCTAACAAGGCCATACCCACTCCAACAAAGCCATACCTTCTATTAGTGCCACTCCCTATGAGCTTATAGAGGCCAATTACATTCAAACTACCACAGAGCCTATGGGGGTCATTCTCATTCAAACCACTACAGAAGTGGTTAAGAGCACTTGGTGTTCTTATAGGGACCCGAGTTCAGTTCCCAGTACCCAGGTTAGGCTGCTTACAGTTGCTTATAACTCCAGCTCCAGAACATCTGACATCTTCTTCTGACCTTCTCAGTGACCTCCCTGTGAACATCTGCATGCACACACACACATACACACACACACACACACACACACACACACACACACACACACACTCCGTTGTGCATATGTGAGGTCTGAAGACAGCTTAGTCTCTTCCACCATGTAGGTAGGTCCCGGGAATCAAACTCGGATTGTTAGGTTTGGCTGCGACTTCACCCGCTGAGTCACCTTGAACCCTCACTGGGTTTTTGTGAAGTGAAAAGACATAACATTTATGGAAATCCTTGTCAGGTGTCCAGGACATTGTAGGTCCTCAATAAACGCTGACTTCCTCACTATAAAACCCAATAACGTCATGCTTCCGTGGAGGCCAGGGTCTCTCCAGGCCCCACTGGTCCAGCAGTGAACCATATTCGTATGAGATCTCAGTTTAATGTATGACACAGTCACGTGACACACAACACCTCTGTGACTGTCTGTGTGGAAGAAGTCGAGGGCTGCCTGCATTGTCGAGGCAGGAGAGAGTCTGGGTTTGCTCGGGGTCTTGTATCCTGGGAAGCTCTTTGGTCCTCAGCACACAGGAACAGTGGGTCACCCTGTCACCCCTCTACTAGGCTCAGTTTGGGGTGTTAGGGCTCTCAGGTGGTCATCTCAGGTCCTTCTAGGCATCAACAAACTGTGCCTGGGGGAAAAGAAGGGAAGAGGAAGAGGGAGCGAGGGCAGGCACCTTACTCCGTTGCTGAGGTCAGAGCCTGGTTCCCACATTAAGCCAATTAAAGAGAAATACTGGGGCAAAGCAGAGAAAGGAAGTGTACCCAACGTGGTCACACTGGGAACAGGAATAAGTCTGGTGACCTCTCAAGACCATCTTCAATATCTGTTTTTTCCCCATTTTTCTTGTGTAGACACACATGAAATGTGTGGGGGGGGGTGTGTGTGGGTGTGGGTGTGGGTGTGGGTGTGGGTGTGCTTATGTGGGTGTACATGTGGAGGCCCAAGGTTGATATCAGTAATCATCATTGCTGAGCACAGTGGTGTATACCTTTAGCGCCAGCACTAGAGAGGCAGAGGCAGGAGACTCAAGGTTCTCTGAGTTCAAGTTGGTTTACATAGAGTTCCAAATCAGCCAGGGCTACAAAATGAGACTATCTTAAAGAAAAAAAAAAAATTGAGCGGGAGAGATGGCTCAGAGGTTAAGAGCACTGACTGCTCTTCCAGAGGTCCTGAGTTCAATTCCCAGCAACCACATGATGGCTCACAACCATCTGTAATGAGATCTGGCGCCCTCTTCTGGCCTGCAGGTATACATGCAGACAGAATACTATACATAATAAATAAATAAATCTTAAAAAAAAATCTTAATTAAAAAAAAAAGAAAAGAAAGAAAAAATCACCCTTGAGGGCTTCCGCTTTATTCACTGAGGCAATGTCTCTAACCAAACCTGAAGACATGGCTAGTATCTAGCCAGCTTGCTCTGGGGATCCCGTCTCTGGATGGAATTGCAGGGGGGCTGCCACACCTGTAGTGGCATTGAGATGGGTTCTTGGGGATCCAAACTCCTGTCTTCATGCCGAGCCGTGACCCCAGCACCCATCCCTGGGGTCTTAACATGAGCCTTGGGTTTGAATAGAGGGTAGAGGCATGAGTAAGGTACACTGCCAGGGGCCGTCCTGCCCACCATCACTGTCTGGCAGGGTATTCTGACAATTGTTATAACTGCATGAAGTCGCTCTCTGGGAGGCAAATTCCCCTCTGAGAGCTGGCACCAGGGCTTCAGGCTTTTCTTTCCTCCACCACGAGATTGCAGGGGCAATTCCGATTCTTTGGGAATCCATTGTTTCAATAGTCTGATACCAGAGGAGGGGAGAGGAGGGAGAGAGGGAGGGAGGGAGAAGAGGGACTGAGGGGAGGAGGGAGGGAGAAGAGGAGGAGGAGGGAGGGAGGGAGAGAGGGAGGGAAGGAGAAGGGGGACTGAGGGGAGGAGGGAGGGAGGGAGGGAGAGGAGGGAGGGAAGGAGAGAAGGGGGAGGGGGAAGGAGGGAGAAGAGAGACTGAGGGAAGGAGGGAGGGAGGGAAGGAGGGAGAGAGGGAAGGAGGGGGAAGGAAGGAGAGAGGAGGAAAGAAGGTCTTCCTGCCCTTCTCTGAGCTCATCTTCCACACCAGGGCAACATGTCCATCCCTACATGTGTCTCTAGTTCTGACAGACTCTGTCACGTGTTCTGTCTGGTTCCCCAGAGCCCAACTCCTCAGGGCACTTTTGAGACCAGATGCTTCCTCTGCAGGCACTGAGCCTGAATCTCAAAACCCCCAGATAGACTCGCAGTACAAGAAACATGTGAGGGCTAGGGTTTTGCAACGCCCCCACAGGCTCATGTGCTTGAACACGTGGTTCACAGCAGGCGATGTGGGGGTGCAGGGACTCCCTAAGAGTCACACCATTGGTGCTGGGGGGGGGGCGGGATATGGAATCCATAGTTCACACCAGGTGGTGCTGGGGGTATGAAATCCATAGTTCACACCAGGTGGTGCTGGGGGTATGAAATCCATAGTTCTCACCAGGTGGTGCTGGGGGTATGGATCTTTAGGAGTCACAGCAGGTGGACCCTGCTTCTAATCTTTCTTCTAATCGTTCTAATCTTCCTCCACGGTGTGGCCAGCCACCTCATGCTTCTGCTGCTATGCCTTTGCTATCATAACAGACCAACACCCCCTGAAACGGTGAACCCCAGTAAACCTTTCCTCCCCTGAGGTGGTTTTGTCAGAGCAATAGGAAGAGTAATACATAGGCTCATTGACTCATCTTCCTCTCTGGAGAGAGGAAGAGACAGACAGAAACAGACACCATCGTTCTAGAGTAGAAACGTTTTAGGAAGGAAAGTGAAGGATGCAAGTCTCCCTGGCTGTTCCCAGTCTCTAGTGCTGAGGAATGTTCACTGCTCAGTCACATTCAAGCATAAGGGTTCTTTGCACACACTGTCAGACCATGTAGACAGTGGAAATATTCATGGAGAACACAGCATTCCTAGAACCAAACTAGTTGACTTGAAGAATGATAGTAATGCTTGAAAAATAAGAAAGAGAACTTGTAAATTAAAAAAATATCAAGAAAATGGGGTTGGAGATATGGCACAATGGTTAAGAGCATTGGCTGCTCTTGCAGAGGACCCAGACTCAGTTTCCAGAACCCACAGGGCAGTTTACAGCCGTCTGTTCCAGGGGATCAGGCACCCTCTCCTGGTTTCTGCAAGTACTGCGCACACACACTCAGCGCACTTACATAAAGGCAAAACAGTCACACACATAAAACAGAAGGCTGGGATGTCGCTCTGCTGACAGACGGCTTGCTTAGCATATGTGAAGCCCGGGGTTCCACCCCCAGCACCACAGACACTGGGTAATGACAGGAAGTCTGAAATTCCAGCAAGTGGAGTGGAGAGGATTCAAGTTCAAGATCACCCTTGGCTACATATCAAACTCGAGGCCAGCCTGGGCTACATGAGACCTTGTCTCCAAAAGTAAAATGGGGACTAAAGATAACAGAGGGGAATGGAAGAAGAATATGTAGAGATTCCTAGAAGCCAGAACACAACGGAGAAAGAGATAAACAACGAGAAAGAAAAATTGTGAAAACAGGAAGAATGCCTAAGAAAGCAAGGATTCAAGCAGCTAATGATGGGGTTACTGAGAGCAAAGGAGGAAAGAACGTGATGTGTCCACACTGAAGGAAAGCATGTTCTCTAGAACTGGGGAGGGTAGGTTTGGTAGAAAGGCTCTAGAGTCTAGGCAGGTCACAGGCAAAAACGGTTGAGTGGGTTTCCAGAGAAGAGGTTGTAGTGATGGAGGGAAGGTCTCCTGGGAACTGGGCTGGTGTGTGTGTGTGTGTGTGTGTGTGTGTGTGTGTGTGTGTGTGTGTGTGTTTGTGTGTGTAGCCAGGACGGGAGAGTCACTCATAAGAGACTTGAGAATCAGATGGCCTCAGGCCACATGGAGGGACCTTACTTTCCTTCTTCACAACTGTTTCTACCTATCTGTACTTGGGAGACTGAAGATTATCCTTACTTCTGCCGCCCTTCAGGAGCTGGGTCCTCTCACCATTCCCTTTGGTGGGGAGTCAGATCCCCTTCTTCCATCCTCTCTCACGCTCCCCTACCAGTCTCTCAGGTCTTCTGAGCCTTGAGCCAAGCAAGCCCTGGAGAAGCTCCCCGCCCCCAGCCTTGGAGATTCCCACCAGCCTAACTCTGTCGGCCCCTATGGTTACTGGAGAGCCCACGTGACTGTATGAGACAGATGTTTCCTGCCCCTGGGGGCCTGCAGTGTCCGTGAGGAGGTCACTCAGAACCGACTCTGCCCAGCCATGGGCTGCTACCTGCCGCTGCCACTGCTGCTGCTCCTGGGACTGGCAGGTAAGGTGCAGATGGAGCCACACCTCCTTCCCCCGCCGGGAGCATCACAGACGCAGTACCTGTCCCTGGATCCCCACGTCTCTGTGCCAGAGGGTGGGCTAGGAACCACGCCTGCTTCTGTTCAGTCCTCACTCCCACCTCTCTTCCTTCCCCAGGTCAGGGCTCAGCTGACAGCCACCCCGAAGTGCTCCAGGCACCCGTGGGGTCGTCCATTCAGGTGCATTGCCGCTACCGGCTCCAGGATTTGAGGGCTCGCAAGGTGTGGTGCCGATTCTTGCAAGAAGTCTGCCAGCCACTGGTGACCTCCGCTGTGGACCGCAGAGCCCCAGGAAGTGAACGCACATTCCTCACTGACCTGGGTGGGGGGCTCCTGCAGGTGGAAATGGTGACCCTGCAGGAGGAGGACACAGGGGAGTATGGCTGTGTGGTGGAGGGAGCCGCAGGGCCCCAGACCCTGCATAGGGTCTCCCTGCTGGTGCTTCCACCCGGTGAGTGTACTCAGGATGGCCTGTGGTGGGGACTCTTGGGGCCTTTGGGGTGTGGGGCCCTTTGGGAAGGCATTGGGGCGAGGTATCTTCTTGACAGCTCTGCCAGAGTGAGTGGCAGCGGAACTGCTTGGGAAGCTGGAGATAAGTAGCTGAGCGGGCAGTAGGCTTCCTCTCGCTCCCAGTAGCTTTCCATCACAGCGTCTCCGTGGCCCATGTGTCTTCCTCCAGCTCTCCCAAGCCTGATACTACCTTTGTTTTACTTTATGTGACTTGCAAGAACATTAGTGGCAATTAATTTTTGTGCTTTCCAGTGTGTGTGTGTGTGGGGGGGGGTATGTGTGTGTACATGAGTATGTGTGTATGTGTACATACATGTGGGTGTATGTGTGTATACATGAGTGTGTGGGTGTATGTATGTATACATGAGTGTGTGGGTGTATTGCACATGTCCAGCCCCAAAGGATGATACAGGATGTCCACTCTATCCCTCTCCACCTTGTGAACCTGAAGCTCACCATTTTGGATAGACTGGCTGGCCAGAGAGGGATTTGTTTATCTCTACTCCCCAGCACTGGGGGTTCATAGCTGGCATTTTTACCTGGGTATTAGGGATTTGAACTCAGGACCTCATGCTGGCCAATGGGCCATTTCCTCAGCCCTACCTTCCTCTGATGATTTAAAGTTTATCTTAACAGAGTTTATGAGTCTTCCCTGAGCATTTAGTAAGGGCCCAACCTACAGATAGGATCCTGTAGTTCCTGGATTGGATTTCAATTTATTCAGGGTTTGTTTTCTTTTTTAGAAATTTCACTCTATAGCCCATACTGGTCTAGGACCCATTTATGTAGCCCAGGCTGACCTCAAACTCATGATCCTACTACCTCAGCTTTCTGAATTGTAGGGGATTATAGGTGTGCAATGCTGTGCCTGGTTCCATTAAGTTTTAAAATTTGGGGGAAATTTCTAAAAAATTAAGTTAAAACTATTTAAACCTGCCATTTATCCACTAATATTAAACACACTAATGTTTAATTCCCTGAGAAATTGTAATTAAGAAAGCACACTGCTTTTGCAGGTTTTATTCTCACAGCTCACATCTTTCTAGGCATTTATTAAAATAAAAATGTAATTTAAAAATAGGGTGCTAGAGGTCTGAAGAGCTGGCTCGGTGGTTAAGAGCACCGGCTGCTCTAGAGGACCTGGATTCAGTTCCCAGCACCCACATGCCAGCTCACAATCTCCTGAAACTCCAGTCCCAGGGGCTCTGATGTCCTCGTCTGGCCTCCTTGGGCACTAGGCACACACAGAGTGTACACACATAAAATAAACAATAAAAAGTTAATTTAAACATGTGATGCTACAAAAACCTGCTCTGCAGGGAGAACGCCGGAGCAGGCTGACGCCTTCCGCCTTTGTGAGTTGTAACTGTGTCTGATCCCCTGAGCGTGAAACTAAAGTCCCTTTCATTTCTTTGCTTTTCCTGGATAGTAAGGGGTGGGTCAGGTTGTTACTGGGTTCCCTTCATTTCCACTCCACAACTATTATTTGAAACTTTGCTTACTTATTTCTTAATTGTGTGTGTGTGCCTACATGACACAGGTAAGAGGACAATTGGTGAGAGTTGGTTCTCTCCTTCACCACGTAGGTTCTAGGGATCAAACTCAGGTCGTCAGTCTTGGCAGCAAGCCCCTTTACTTGCTGAGCCCTCTTGCTGGCCCATGGCTACCATTTCACACAGTGAGCAGATGCTGGCTGACATAAGTTCTTCTCAGGACTCCTCATCCTTGACACGCTGAGGTCTAGTAACCCCGAGTTTGGTCATGTTTTACTTTTTTCCCTCCTTTTGTGTGCATCTGTGGTCTGCATACATGTTCTTGTGGATGTGGACATGTGTGCACGTGGAGGACAAAGGTCAATGTGGGTGTCTTACTCTCCACTTATTGTTGGAGACAGGGTCTCTTGGGGAACCCGGGACTTTGTTAGGCCGGCTGATGATGAGTTACAGCCCAACCCCAGCGCTGGGGTTGTGCCTGCACTCTGTGCCTGGCTTACACACTCTGTGCCTGGCTTGCACACTCTGTGCCTGGCTTGCACGCTCTGTGCCTGGCTTGCACACTCTGTGCCTGGCTTGCACACTCTGTGCCTGGCTTGCACACTCTGTGCCTGGCTTGCACACTCTGTGCCTGGCTTGCACACTCTGTGCCTGGCTTGTGTACTCTGTGCCTGGCTTGCACGCTCTATGCCTGGCTTGCACACTCTGTGCCTGGCTTGCACACTCTGTGCCTGGCTTGCACACTCTGTGCCTGGCTTGCACACTCTGTGCCTGGCTTGCACACTCTGTGCCTGGCTTGTGTACTCTGTGCCTGGCTTGCACGCTCTATGCCTGGCTTGCACACTCTGTGCCTGGCTTGCACACTCTGTGCCTGGCTTGCACACTCTGTGCCTGGCTTGCACACTATGTCTGGCTTGCACACGGTGCTGGGAGCCAAGCACAGATCTTCCCGTGGCCACACGAAGCCCTTTACCCACTGAGACGCCTCCCCAGCCCTTTCACTTTTTGGAAATGTGGTCTGTGAAACCCTGGCCAACCTGAAACTTACGACACAGACCACAAGGGTCTCAGACTTGAGAGGTTCCCCTGCCTCCCAAGTGCTGGGATTACAGGTGTGCTCCACTATGCCTGGGGACTCCAGGTGTGCTCCACTATGCCTGGGGACTCCAGGTGTGCTCCACTATGCCTGGGGACTCCAGGTGTGCTCCACTATGCCTGGGGACTCCAGGTGTGCTCCACTATGCCTGGGGACTCCAGGTGTGCTCCACTATGCCGGGGACTCCAGGTGTGCTCCACTATGCCTGGGGACTCCAGGTGTGCTCCACTATGCCTGGGAACTCCAGGTGTGCTCCACTATGCCTGGGGACTCCAGGTGTGCTCCACTATGCCTGGGGACTCCAGGTGTGCTCCACTATGCCTGGGGACTCCAGGTGTGCTCCACTATGCCTGGGGACTCCAGGTGTGCTCCACTATGCCTGGGAACTCCAGGTGTGCTCCACTATGCCGGAGGCTCCAGGACCTAACTCCAGTCTGGCTGGAAGGGTGGGGAGAGGGAAGGAGGGCAGGTACCTGGAACGCCTCTCATTGCTGTGGGGCAGGGGCTGCACAGAAGGGATGCAGGTGGAGGGCATGGTGTCCAGGGAGGGGATGGCCTGTCCCTCAGGCGAGCGTTCGGTATCAGAGAGCAGCTTAGCTCGTTTTCTATTGGTGTGATGAGGCACACACTCACAGAAGGAAGAGTTAGTTTATATGGAGCTTACAATTCCAGACAGTTAGAGTCCGTGCCATCATGGTGGGGAGCTTGGCAGCCGCAGGCAGGCATAGCACCCGAGCAGTAGCTGAGAGCTCACATCTGATCCACAAGCACAAGGCAGAGAGAGAGAGGGACAGTGGGAATGGCATGGACTTTTGAAACCTCAAAACCCACTGCTAGTGACACACCCCTGAGTCCTGCAGCCAAAGTTAAGCACATTGTAGAAATGACAGAGGCCTTATCACATTGGAGTCCAGGTACTAACTGGGCTCTCAAAAGGTCATTGAGTGTTGCCTCCCATTAGTGCTGAGCCAGAATCCCTGTAAATCCCAGGGGCAGAACTCGGGATGGGATCCTAATCAGCCTGAAGATGAGGCCAGTTACAGGTATGTAGGAGGAGGTCCTCACTGGAGACCCGTGAGAGCCAAGAGCAAGGCTGGTGTTGGGAATGATGAGAGAGTCTACTCTGGGATGGTAAGGAGACTCAAGCAGACCATCCATCCATGATGGTGGGGCCTAGTCTGAGTGCCCTGGAGAGACGACGGTGTGGATGGAGATGGCAGAGATGGAGGGATGCAGGGGGCTGTGGGTGGGAGCTGGTGTCAGAGGGGAAAGGGCTAGGTTCACAACCAGACAGAGATGCAGAGTGGAAGGCATTCCCTAACCCACAGAACGAGGGAAGGGTGTTCCCAGTCTGTCTGCCTTCCCCAGGGACCTCGCTTTCCTCAGCTTCAGATCTTACCAGCCCATGGCAGCTGCTCCACAATGGCTATGCGCTCACGCTCACGAGATGTTTCCTTCCCTCTCAGTTCCTGGCCCAGGAGAGGAGGAGGAGGAAGTAGAGGAAGAAGAAGAGTGCTATAAAACTGGGAGTCTGCCAAAGGATCCCTCCTTGGACCCCGAGGGGAGTGCTAGTCCTCACGAGTTCCTAAGGCCTGAGAACAGGTGCTGAAAAGAGCGTTGTGGGAGGCCAGGGGAACCGGGCGGGCACTAAACTGGCTTGGAGCTGTGGAATCAGATGGGGGCTGGAGCTGTGGAATCAGATGGGGGCTGGAGCTGTGGAATCAGATGGGGGCTGGAGAGGTGGCTCAGCAGTTAAGAGCAGTCGCTGTTCTTGCAGAGGACAGAGGCCATTCCCAGCAGTTCTCAACAGCCTGGGACTCCAGCTCCAGATCAGAAGCCCTCTTGAGGCCTGTGTGGTCCTTGGCATGCATGTGCATATGTACTCTCACATACACGCACAAATAAATTTTAAAAAAATCATCTCAAATCAAATACTTATTCCGCTGCTGGGGAACTGACTTATCAGCAGACAGACCGACCTCTATCCATGTCAGCAACAGTCCCTTCGTTTCTGTAGATCTCCAACAAAGACACTATGGAAATATGTCTCTCCTCTCCCCGACCTGGGCTATCCCATCCTCCCATTCCATCTTCCCTCATTCATGGTTCCCAATGAGGGTAGCAGTTTCTCCCACTACTCAGGGCTCTTGGTCGGCAGCTCCCCTCAGGGCTCAGGCAGGGCTAAACCAGCCTATCCCTTTCTGTTTCTCAGTATCCCCCTGATCTGGGGTGCGGTGATTCTGCTGGGCCTGCTGGTGGTGGCTGTGGTGCTGTTTGCGGTGCTGGCCAGAAGGAAAGGTATGTAGCTATCCACCGGTAGCAGCTCAGTTTTGAAGAGGCAGGAGACGGGGTGTGTTTCCCGCATGAAACATCTTGCCATTCTTTGGCCAAGTTCCCATAAGCTGGAACTCCAGTGGCTGATGGGGAGAGCAGCAAAGGGAACTTGGCCAGGCCTGCGGGACAGGGAAGAGTGGGAAGTGAACTGGAAGAAAAAGGATGGAGGGAAGGAAAGAGTTCCGGGGGCAGGTCTAGTGTTGAGGCCGCTGGAGAAGCAGAAATGGGCAGGGAAGGGAGGCGGGCTTGTGAGGTGCGGGAGTGGAGGGGTGAGAGATGGAGAGGGGAAAGAGTCTGCACTAACAAGGGCTTTGGAGGCTTTGGGAGCTCGGAGATGCTCTGCAAGTGACTAGACTACTGTTCTCTGTTACCAGGGAACAGGCTTGGTGTCTGTGGCCGGTCCCAGAGCAGTGGAGTTTCAAGCATGGTAAGAGATCCCTGCAGATCCCCCTCACCTATCACATTACTGAGGAGGTGGAGAAAGACGGTCGTGGTCCAGACCCTTGCCTTCCTAAATCTGAAGAGTACCTTGGGGCTTAGGATATCTTCAAAGCACCCCACTCTATTTTTCTTTTAATAAGACAGGGTCTCTTTATACTTGGCTGGCGTATAACTTACTATGTATGCCAGACTGGCCTCAAATTCACAGAGGTCCACCTGCCTCTGCTTCCTGAGTGCTGGGATTTCCGACTCCCAGATTTTTTGTTGTTGTTGTTTTGTTTTTCAGACAGGATCTTACTAGGTACTGCTGGTCAGCCTGGAATTCACTATACAGACCAGGCTGAACTTGAACTCTTGAGTTCTGGGATTAAATGTTTGTCTGTGTGCGTGTGGGTAAGCGCCACCATCCCTGGCCAGAGGAATACCCTCTTGTCCCTTTGACACACTGGGATTGTTACAGCAGGTCCGTTATGGCCTCTGGCTTCCCATCAAAGGGAACTCTGGCAGACTGCCTTTGCGTGACTTAGTTGTTTTTATTCCAGGAACCCTCCTCAGCAGCCCACCACAGCAGTGACTCTGGACTGGCCGCCGGACTGCCCACGGACGTACCATATGTGAGGCTAGACTCCCCGCCTTCCTTTGATATCACCTACACGGGCTTTGCTCTTGATCCTCCAACAAGGAAACCCCCAGCCCCACCCCTCCAGCCCCCTCTGCCTCCTAAGGTTCTGAAGTCATCCAAGCCTGTGACATATGCCACAGTTGTCTTCCCGGGAGGGGACAAAAGTGAAGGAGCCTCCAGTGAGCCTGCTCCGGATCCACCAAACAGTCAAACCCCACCCAGCTAAATAATACACCTTAACATACTCCGGGGATCAGCCCTGGGGCGTCCTCTGCAGCCATCCAACATGCCCGGAGTGTGTGAGCAAATGCTGTGACTTAGGGATCTTGGCTTGGTGGTCATAGGAAGTGGTTCTCAGATATGGTTGAGGTGTTTGGGGAGGAACTCTGCCTGCCATTGGTGCTGGTTCTGCTGTCATTACATATTAGGCTAATAAACCCTCATGATGTGTGAACTCTTCCTCTGTGTGTGTGTGTGTGTGTGTGTGTGAGAGAGAGAGAGAGAGAGAGAGAGAGAGAGAGAGAGAGAGAGAGAGAGAGCATGTGAGTGTATGTGTGCACTCAGAGGTCAATAGCAAGACCTTTTGATCCTGGGCTAATAAATAGACTAGATGACCAGAGAGCCCCGAGGATGCTCCTTTTCCCATCTCCTCAGAGCTTGGATTTCTGGCACCTGCTGTGGCACCCAGCTAATTATCGGATGTTGGGGAACTGAACTCAGGTCTTCAGGTTTCCACAGCAAGTGCTTTGTTTATGGATCCATCATCTCCGCTGGCTCAGTGTGTGAACTCCTAACGGTTGGGTGGACAAGACAAAGCCTGCTTCACTAGTCACCTGGTTTATGAACTAGAAAGACTCCGGCCCGGAGCCGTATTACCGGTGGGGAAGTGGCTTCTCCTCTGGTCAGACCACTGCAGGACAGTGAGATCAGAAGGACTTGCTCCAAATTACTTCCTGCTGCTATCAAGATGCCCGAGGGTACAGATTCATTGACTTGAGTCTAGGAAGCTCTTCTGCTCCGTACCTTGTGAGCAAGTGACCTGCGATCAGCCACGGCATTTGAGGGGCTGTCGGGTATGAGAGGTGGGGGTAGGGAGCAGTTACTGATAAAGGAGACTCAGGACAGGTGCAGCGTGGGAGATAAGACTGCAAAGAAACAGGAGGAAAGGTAGGGATGGAAACACACCACATTCCCACTGGGGTGGGGTGGGCACCGCATTTTCAAGCACTGGGGATGAAAGAGCTTCTCAGACATTAGTCTCACCAAAGCTGGTTTTCCCAGTCAGGTAGCCATGTGGCAGCTCTGTTTGGCCTGGGAAGAGCCCAGTGAAGAGAAGGTATCCCTGAAGGAAGTGGGCGTGGCTACAGTCAAGAGTAAATGAAAGGGGAGCCCAGGCTAGAGGTAGAAGGATGCCTAATTCCCTGAGGAATTTCTTCTGAAACTGACTGGAAAAGATTTGCTGTTACTGGTCCAAGAGATTCAAGGGCTGGAGGAATGAAGGCTTGGGGCTCCAGTGCTGTGACAATGACATGGTGCAGACAAAAAGGGTCGTAAGTTTGACTTAGGCACCTCAGAAGAGAGCTAATGTCGCAGGTTGGGGATTTAGCTCAGTGGTAGCTTGCTTGCCTAGCAAGCGCAAGGCCCTGGGTTCGGTCCTCAGTTCCAGAAAAAAAGAAAGAAGAAAGAAAGAAAGAGAGAGAGAGAGAGAGAGAGAGAGAGAGAGAGAGAGAAGAAAGAAAGGAAAGAAAGAAAGAAAGAAAGAAAGAAAGAAAGAAAGAAAGAAAGAAAGAAAGAAAGAAAGAAAGAAAAAGAAAGGAAGCTAATGTCACGAGGCTATGTAAGCCCAGTGATGTTACCCTGAGGGAGCTCTAGCAAATGTCCTGAGCATCTCCTGACAAATGTCTCAAGCTGTGATCTCAGGAGAGGTGACTCAGTGCTTAAGCATTTACCCTGCAAGCATGAGGACCAGTGTTTGGATCCCAGAACAATGTAAACGCTGGATGTCGTGGTACCCCCTTCTAATTCCAGACTTAGATGGTGGAGACAGGATCCTCAGAGCAAGCTGGCTATGGAGACTTGAGCTCTAGGTTTGATGGGGAGAACTTTCAGTGAACACGGTGGAAGAGTGATCGAAGGCAATTTCTGACATTAATCCCAGGTCTCTACATGCATGCACACGCAGGCACATACATACAAATGGGCGCTTCTGTCTTAGTTAGGGTTTTTATTTGCTGTGAAGAGACACCACAATCATGGCAACTCTTACAAGGAAAACATTTAATTGAGGAGGCTTGCTTACAGTTTCAGAGGTTCAGGCCATTACCATCTTGGGAGCATGGCAGCATGCAGACCAGATGTGGTGCTGGAGCTGAGAGTCCTACATCTTGACTCAGAGGCAACAGAAAGTCGACTGACACACTGGGCAATACCCTGATCATAGGAAACCTCAAAGCCCGCCCCCGAAGTGACACACTTCCTCCAACAAAGCCACACCTCCTAATAGTGCCACTACTTATGAGATTATGGGGGCCAATTACTCAAACTACCACAACCCCCCACCACACACATGAAAAGGGGAGAAGAATGTTGGCAACACAGTACACTGTATGCTTGCTGCTCCTTTGTGACTGAGGGGGCAGACTGGGGGCTGCCCAGCATCCTGAGAGCCTTGTGTGTGCTGCTAGCCTGAGCGAGGACCAGGATTCAGAATTCTCAGCACAGTTCCTGATAGATGCAGAGCACTTTGGAAAAAATCACAAGGCAAACCGAAGTAGTCAGGAACTGTCTGTGAAAATCCCAGCCTTATTCACAGTAGACAGGTCACGAACACCAACAAACATGGCTAGTGAGTTGCAGGGTTCCAAACAGAACCCAGTCTGTCTAGCTTCAGGTCTCTTGCTCTTGACTGCTAGTCAGTACTTAAAAACATAAAGGAGTCAAGGAGGAGGATAGAAGGATGGGGCACAGTGGGTGAGAAGAAAGCAGGAAAGCAGGGATGGGCGGAGGCAGGGGAGGAGACAGAGAAGAATGAGGGTGGCAAGGCACAGGGAAGTGGCTGGGAGGTCAGTATGAGTGGATATGCAGATTAGATGTTATGTTACAGGCAAACATCTCCCTCCCTTCCTTGAGGTTCTCATCACGGTCATTTAGAGGGAAGGGCGAATGCTGGGTCTCGGATAGCTTACCACAGGCTAGGTTGTGGTGATATTTTGTTTGTGCTCTAACAAATAAAGCTTGCCTAGAGATCAGAGTGTGGAACTATTAAATAGAGGCCAGGCAGTGGTGGCACACACCTTTAATCCCAGCACTTGGGATCGCATGCCTTTGATCCCAGTACTTGGGAAGCACATGTCTTTAATCTCAGCACTTAGAAGGAAACAGGAAGTGATATGGCTAGGCCAAGAGAGGAAGTGATAAGGTGGGGTGGAGACCGGAGCTCCATTCTTTTCAGTCTGAGGATTCCTAGAGGAAAGAAGTCTCTCTAGTGTGTGACTGCTCTGCTTCTCTGATCTTTCAGCTTTCACTCTCAATATCTGAATCCAGGTTTTTATTATTAACATCAATTAGAATTTGTGCTACACTAGGTCCTATAAATGCCAGTGAAGCCTAGTGGTCAAGAGCATCAACTCTAGAACTAAATCTCAGTAGAATCCCAGCCTTACCACTCTGGCTGTGCTTGCCATGTAAACTTTTTGTACGCTTCCATAGTTTTGGTCCCACCAAGTAGTTCCTACTGGATGCGGAGTATGCACCCCTGTGACCCTGGAAAATCACAAGAGGAACTACCACAGTCAGGAACTGTCTGCATTCCAACTGTGAGTTCTTGGTGGCCGAAGCTGTCAAGTTCTGCTGCTTTCTGGGGCTGGATTGTGGCCCCTCATTCAAATACACTTTTACCAGCTTTCTGTTTTAGATGGTTTCTTTCACTGCCTAAGCTTGGCTGTCCTGGAACTTGCTCTGTAGACCAGGCTGGACTTGAACTCAGAGATCTGCCTGCTTCTGCCTTCCCAGTGCTGGCATTAAAGGCATGCACCACCATGCCTGGCCTTAATCTTTTTTTTTTTTTAATTCTTTTTCACAAGTTGGAAGCTTAGCTGGGTGGGGTCTTGCCCTGAGGTCACCACTCCCTTTATTCCATTTAGCATCAGGCTTTTCTTTAATCTATTTATTTATTTGAGTAAAGGACTTATATCCATTATACTTCCTGGTACCTCCTTTTCTCTCAAACTATATATTTTGTATTTTTCCTTGCTCAGCTTGCTCCTTTTCATTTTAGATCTGCATAAGACTGGCCACTAATAACCATATGATACAGTCAATACTAGGTTGTTTTGAAATCTCCTCTGCCAACACAGTTAATCTAAAATTCTTCAATTTATCTTCAAGCAGATTTTTTTGGACAAGGGCAAAAAGCAGTCACATTCTTCAACAAAATATAACAAGAATGATCTCTAGGCCACATACTGATATTGTTTTCCTCTGAAACCTCTTGAGCTGGCCCCCACAGTTCAAATCACTCTCAGCACTGTTTCCATGCTCCTACTAGAATAGTTCCTTAGCCTCCCCTCCCTACCCCCAGCTTAAAGTGTCCAATCGCTTTTCTAGTCCAAAATCCCAACATGTTCCATATTCTTCTAGACAAAAACATGATCAGGCCTATCACAAGAATGCCCTACTCCTGGTATCAGTTTCTGTCTTAGTGTTGTATTGATGTAAAGAGACACCATGACCATAGCAATTCTTAAAAGAAACCATTTAACTGGTGCCGGCTTATGTTTCACAGGTTTAGTCCATTACCATCATGATGGGAAGCACAGTGGTACACAGACAGATGTGGTGCTGGAGGAGTAGCTGAGAGTTCTAAATCTGGATCCACAGGCCATAGGAAGGAGAGAGACACTGGGCCTGGCTTGAGCTTCTGTAACCTCAAGTCCACCCCCAGTGACACACTTCCAACAAGGCCACATCTCCTAATAGTGCCTGAAGCACTTATTTAATTATTATTTCATTAATAAAAACCTGGGAATCAGCTATCAGGGTAAAAACCTGATTAATCAGAGAAATGGTGGAGAAGTGGCCAGTGACCACCTCTCTCTCTCTCCTTCCTTGATCCAAAAGGGCTAAAAATCTTTCTAAGCCCCTCCCCACTACTTTCTGTGTCTCTATATATATCCTCAGTTCTCCAAAACCTCTATGGCTAATTTTGGTCTGCTAGTAGCTAGCTCTGCCCTCTGATTCAAAGTAAACTTTATTGTCAGTCTTAGGAGTGTCAGACTGTGATCAAAACATCCCACAACATTTCCCCCTTTTTGTCTAAATAAAAAGGGAAGGTTTTAACTCTAACACATTAAAGCTATATACAATAAGAACAATTATCAGGTAAGAATTACATTTGCAATGTCCAGTCCATTTGAATTTGGCAAATTCAGAGAAAATACTCCACTATCTATCCTATCTTGGTGATTCCAAAGTTCTGTACCTAATTTACTTTTTATCCTAACTTATATTACTAACCCAAAACTATCATTTTAGACCTCAAAACATTTTCTTAGATAAACAATTTAAGCGTATGACTCTCAACCTTTTACACTTAATACCTCTTTTGTGATATTCTTTTCTGAATTTGGTAACAAGGAAAACTGTAACTATAACTATCTCATCTTCAACTTCATTAGAGACCTGAGAAGGATATAATATTACCTGAATAAACAGGAAGTGCAAAGCAAACAACTTCCAAAATTATAGAAATTACAGAAACAGCTGGCTGCCTGGACAGTCACCCAAGTTTCCTTTGCAATTCTGGGGCATTCATCTTCAACCTACAGTTCTAGAATATCTGACAGACTTTTCTGTGAAGCAGGAATTTTGAAGGACCGTCCTACCTTGTCTTGGCAAAGTCATATTCTTTTGTGTCCTGCTTGTCCAATTAGGACAGCATACTGTCAGCTGTCGAGGCAAGGGCAGTTTCTTGCCCAGTGGCTAATTTGCCACATTGAAAGCAAACTCCATATAGAGGTTCTTCGATGTCCATCATCCTTTTTTGAAATAAACTGGTGCTTCCAGGAGCAGATGTGTCTCACTGTCATGAAAAGCCTTACATTATTAACACATCTTAAATGTCATATTCTGTGATCTCTGAAGTGTATGAAGATCACCTGTCTATCTAAAATATATCTCTATTTGACCTTGAAAACATATCTTTTTGTTTTGTTTTGTTTTGTTTTTTGTTTTTCAAGACAGGGTTTTGCTGTGTAGCCTGTCTTGGAACTAGCTCTGTAGACCAGGCTGGCCTTGAACTCACAGAGATCCACCTACCTCTGCCTCCCAAGTGCTGGGATTAAAGGCATGTGTCACCACAAACTGGGGAAAACATATCTAACATGACCACAAATATGATTGTTTTAGATAACTAACAACTATCCTACATTTCTTAATTATCTTCAACAGTTGGTAATAATAGCCTTTAAGGACTAGAACTTTACATTACATTTTAAAATGACCTGCATAGGTACAATATCTTAAACAAGAGTTGAAACATATATACATTAACCTTTAATTTATATCAATATACAAAAATATCTTAAACAAGACCAGAAACATATATATAGTATAACTAAAGTAACCTTAAATTTGTATCAATATACAAAAATCTAT
Organism: Peromyscus eremicus; assembly: GCF_949786415.1. Taxonomy (NCBI): domain Eukaryota; kingdom Metazoa; phylum Chordata; class Mammalia; order Rodentia; family Cricetidae; genus Peromyscus; species Peromyscus eremicus. The sequence goes on from NC_081432.1 coordinate 62,088,781, forward strand.
ACCAATGTAAAATATTTAAGACTAGTAGTTGCTTTTTTAGCTTAAAAATAGATTAAATAATCAACACTTTTATCCTATCATTCATATATCCCTTTTCTTTTCAGAACGAGATCCTTGAATCTAATCTCCTTTGCTTAGTTTCTTCCCTGACTATGACCAATAACAACTTGCAACCAACTCCCCTAAACAATGACAAACAACCAAAATCACCCATCCCACCTCTTAGGAATGTGGGCATCATGCTCTTAAAATTACTTCCCGTTGTCTAGGGGCAACAGCATCTTTAGGAGACTCTGAGATAATGGTCAAGTCCAGAGAGAGCTAGCTGTTGTCCAATCTTGGTGTGATGGGAAAGTTCAGGGCTTATCAGAAGTCCTGGCTGGAGTAGTCTGTAAGGCTGGACCATCTCAGCTAACTCCTTTGAAGTTGTCCTGAACAGTTTGTAGTCCAAAGCTGATCTTTGGGTGGTGTTTGTCAATTTAGTGGCATTACCACAATCCAGGTAGATTTATCATTGTGGGGCCCCATCATCTTCTTGCAGACCTCAAAGGTCACTGCCAGGAATGCTCACAGGTCACTGCAGAAAACTTAAACATTTTAAATGTCATATGCAACAAATCTCAGAGAGGCTAAAGGACCACAATTTGCTAAGTACATCTGGGGTATACAAACTTAATTCTAGTTACCTGTTTCAGACTCAAGCCTGAAATCTCATACAGAAAGCTAGATGAAGCCTATTTCTAGAATTAGTTCATGCTCTATATGGCCATTAGTATTATGACAGAAAGTTTAAATGTATATATATTTGAATAATATATATATATATTAATCTTATAAAATTTGAGATAATCGTTATACCTTAAGAAGAGTTTTAAAGAGTCAAAATAAAACCAAAGGATTATGAGATTGGTGACAATAAAATAGTCCCTTGGTTTTGGTTTTTCTTCTGTCCCATACCAGGTGGGTCTTCTGACACGAGACAGAGATTTTGGATTTTCCTTTAACAAGTATGCTTGGATTTAGAGAAGGAGAGCCGTGCTCCAACTCCAAATCCAGCTTTAATTTTTTAACTGAATTGGGACTACAAAAAGACCTTTTTCTTATATGTCTGTAGAGAGCAGCAGAAACAAACATTTGGGAAGATTTATGAAATTTTATCCTGTTGGAAATGTGATATACCAATAGGCCAACTTATTCTTTCTTGGGACATTTTCTCTGGATGATTCGTTCTTTTTCTTCACATGTCTCATCTGTCCAGTGGTCTCCAGATTCTTAGCTGGATATGTTTATTCTTTTGGAAAGACAAAAACAAAATTCTATCTCAGTTCTAACTTTGGGGACTTTCCCTTTTTGACTGTTATATCTGATCATTTTAGATTGAATGATCTCATTGTTTGATCAACTATTGCCTCTCCTAATCCAGAGATCTCTCTTGTTCTAGTTGAATCTTTATCAGTTTTGATGGTATCCATAGATTTTCTTTTGTGGAAACAAAGCAAAACCTCTTTCCCAACTTAACACATATCTTGTCAGTTCACTTCTTGTTGTCTGCGTATCAAGATGTAGAACTCTCAGCTCCTTTTCCAGCACCATGTCTGCCTGCATGCTGCCATGCTTCCTGCCATGATGATAATGGACTAAACCTCCCAAACTATAAGCCAGCACCAACTAAATGTTTTCCTTTATAAGAGTTGCCAAGGTCATGGTGTCTCTTCACAGCAACAGAAACCCAAGACACACAATATATTTGATCATGTTTTTCCCTCCCTTAACTCCTGCCAGATCCTCCCTGAATCTCTACTCATCTGTTTTAGTTAGTATTTCTATTGCTGTGAAGAGATGCCATGACCACTGCAACTCTTATAAATGAAAACATTTAATTGGATGGCTTACAGTTCAGAAATTTAGTCTGTTATCGTTATGGAAGGACTCAGTGGCACATGGCAGACATGGTGCTGGAGAAGGAGCTGAGAGTTCTACATCTTTGATCTGCAGGCAACAGGAAGTGAACTGAGACACTGGCATGGCTTGAGCATATATGAGATATCAAAGTCTACCCCCACAGTGACACACTTCCTTGAACAAGTTCACATCTGCTCTACAAAGCCACACAGAGTGTTACTCCCTATGAGCTTATAGGGGCCAATTGCATTCAAACTACCACATCACACAATTCCATGTTCATAAAAACAAAAACAAAAAATAAACAACTGGGCAGTGATGGCACATCAGAGGCAGAGGCAGGAGGATCTCTGTGAGTTTGAGGCTAGTCTGGTCTACAAAATGAGTTCTAGGACAACCAGGGCTACACAGAGAAACCCTGTTTCAACCTCCCCAAAACCAAGAAACAAAAAAACAAGACAACCACAAAAAAGAAAAACCCAAAAAAACAAAAAAAATTCCAAAAGTTTTGTTTGTTAAGATTTACCTTCCTTGCTGGGCGGTGGTGGCACACGCCTTTAATCCCAGCACTCTTGGAGGCAGAGCCAGGCGGATCTCTATGAGTTCGAGGCCAGCCTGGACTACCAAGTGAGTTCCAGGAAAGGCACAAGGCTACACAGAGAAACCCTGTCTTGAAAAAAAAAAAAAAGATTTACCTTCCTTATAAAGCAGCAACTCTAAGCAAGCAGAGGAGAAGTGGACCAGGCCAAGGACATCATGACCTTGGAGGATGTGTGTCCACTGGCTTTCCCGCATGTGGAACAGAGCAAGTCTGCAGAGCAGCCAAGGAGACAGGAAGCTGGTCCAGGAGAAGAGGGGGATCTTAGGCTTTCAAAGCAATCTAACATCCTCAAGATCTCTTCACAGTTCTATTTATACAGAGAACATCTGTGCCCAGGATCAGGACTGTCTCCAGGCAAAGAAGGTGGGAAAACGCCTGGGGCAGTGCAAGGGATCCAAACAGGGCCGTTTTCTACTTTCCTGCAAGCAGCCTGCATGGCGGGGTGGGTGGGGGTGGGGTGGGTTAGGGTGGGGTGGGGTGGGTTAGGGTGGGGTGGGTTAGGGTGGGGGTGGGGTGGGTTAGGGTGGGGGTGGGGTGGGTTAGGGTGGGGGTGGGGTGGGTTAGGGTGGGGTGGGGTGGGTTAGGGTGGGGTGGGGTGGGTTAGGGTGGGGGTGGGGTGGGTTAGGGTGGGGGTGGGGTGGGTTAGGGTGGGGTGGGGTGGGTTAGGGTGGGGTGGGGTGGGTTAGGGCGGGGGGGGGTGGGGTGGGTTAGGGCGGGGGGTGGGTGGGGTGGGGTGGGTTAGGGCGGGGACGGTGCAGAAGAGCATATTAGGAGCTCCAAATCAGCCCTAGTCGTTTTCACTCCAGATCCCCTGCCCTTAAGATGCTGCTTCCTGAGAGAGTATACTGAGGCAGAAGCATACAAATCGCCACTGGGGGTAAGATGGGGACGAAAATGGTGTGGGTTAGCATCAATCAAAACTAAGCATGTGAGAAGATTCATAAGGGAATTGGATACTTTGTGTTAATTAAAAAAATAAAATAATGGTCTGGGGAGATGGCTCTGTGGGTAAGGATGGGGCCAGCTGTGGTGGTTTCAGTCTGTAACCTCACCTTCCAGCCCGTGCTGAGAGAGGGGGGCAGAGACAGGTGGATCCTCTCTGGCCAGCTAATCTAGCCAAAATAATGTGCTCTAGTCTAAGTGAGAGACCCTGCCTCAAAAAATAAGGCGGAGCGTGAAGTCACTCAGGATCCACCTCTGGCCTAAACACATGCACACACTCACGCACTGAATAAATGAATGAATGATTGATCAACTGAATGAATGAATGAACAAATGAATGAATAACCAGCCAATCAAATGATACTGCTTCCTAGAGAGGTCAGGGGAAAGACAGGCCTGGCTGTGGAAAGGGAATGGCAACTCCCTCTCCACTCCAGACGTCTCTGCTAGGATGCCCTTCTCCCCATGCAGGAAACGGGAACAACGATAGAAAACAGTGTGTCTTCAGAAATGCAGATCCGAAGAGCACCAGCCTCTGACAGCGCTCCTTTGAGACACCCCCTCCCTCGTGTATCTGGATCACCGTGTTCTCGGTTCCTCTTGTCTGACAAGTTATTCTGGGTTTCTTTTGCTAAACCAAAGCTTGTCACTCCAACCTTTAACATTCTTCTACACTCATCCCAGTAGTGTCCGCGCAGGTCAGTTTCTGTCAGTTTGACACAACCTGGACATAGCTGGGAAGAGGAACGCACAACTGAGAGGCTGACCCCATCAGGTTGGCCTGTGGCCATGTGAGTGACACCCCTCCCCACTGCTAATTAATGCAGGAGGGCCCAGCCCACTGTGGGGGTTCCGTTCCTCGGAAAGTGGACCTGGGCTGTAAAGAAGGGCAGCTAAGCAACCAAGAGGAAGCAAACCAGTAAGGTTCCTCCATGGACTGTAGCTGGAGTTTCCCTGCCTGGCCCACGGTCAGGACAAATCTCTCTCACCCGCCAGTCCCACAGCCACTCAGACCCAACCAAGTAAACACAGGGACTTATATTGCTTACAAACTGTATGGCTGTGGCAGGCTTCTTGCTAACTGTTCTTATATCTTAAATTAATCCATTTCTATAAATCTATACCTTGTCATGTGGCTCGTGGCTTATGGGCATCTTCACATGCTGCTGTCATGGTGGCAGCTGGCAGTGTCTCTCTCCCACTCAGCCTTCCACTTCCCAGAACTCTCCTCTCTCCTTGTCCCACCTATACTTCCTGCCTGGCCACTGGCCAATTAGTGTTTTTTTTTTTTTTTTTTTTTTTTATCCAGAACGATATCCACAGCAATGGGCTCTGTTTCAGTTTCTGCCTTCAGGTTCCTGCCTTTCTTCCCTCCATGATAGACTGTGGCCAGTGAGCCACACAGATCCTCTCGTCCTCAGCTTGCTTTTGTCGTGGTGTTCACCACAGGAAGGAAAAGCTAACTAGGACAGGTCCCCACCCGGCTTCAGAGTTTTAGTAACATTTATTCAGGGGCGACCCCTCCATCTGTATTTCCAGTCGTGCCATTTCCTATGATCTCAGACTCACTCCCTCAGCTGCCTCCTCCACAGCTCTGCCTGGCTCACAGGCATCTCCGGGCACACGCCTCTCAGTCTTCCACAAAATCTGTCTCTCCTGCACACTTGCCCAGCTTAGAAGTCTTTCCATCTGTCTCGAGACTCGGGAAGTGGATCCTGGATTGTCATTGACTCTTGTCCTTCTCACATTCCAGAACAGGATCACAAGAGAGTCTTGCTAGCTTTCTCTGGACAACAGGGTCCCCTTCCCACTCTGTTGGCACCACGGTCTAAGCCACTCATTCTCTGACTGGACTGGCCTCCTGACTGCTCTCTCTGCTTCCTTCTTTGCCTGGATCAGATTGTCCTCAATAAAGAATCCAGACTGAGATGGCTCCAGGGATAAAGGACTTTTGCTCTGTAAGCAAGTGTGAGAACCGGAGTTCAAGCCCCAGAATCCACGTGGAAGCCAGAGGCTGGAACGAGCGCACACCTGTAATTCTAGTGTTCCTGAAGTAAAATGGGCATCTGGAAAGGGCACTGTGGAAGTCCCTGGGCCAGCTGGCTTGGGGGACACAGGGACAAACAACCAAGAGGCCCTGTGTCGAACGAGGGGACGGTGAGGACCAACTCTGGGGCTGTTCTCTGACCTCCCCAGGCACAACATGGCATCCTTCTCACACACAATAAACAGAAGTAAACCTGCTCTCTTTGTAGATGCCACCAATGGCTCCCATTTCCTTTTAGAGCCAAAGTCCAGCCCTACAGGGGCTTACAAGGCCCACCCTGTCTGCCAACCAACCCCTCCCCAGTTCCTTTGAGCATCTCCTACCCTCACGGATCCTTCTACACGGAAGGCATGACCATGCAGCCCTCCATCAGTGCCTTCCTCTCTGGCCCCAGAGTCTTAATTTCTTCCAGTATTTGCGCTAACATCACCTCTCTGCAAGACGTTCTCTAGGCACTTGATGAAAACTGAGTGCCCAGAACCCCACGTCCCTACTACTGCTTCACTTTTATCCTCCATGTTCACTGCCACCTGGCACATATGTGCTTTCCTATGTCCTAACACACTCCTGGTTTCCCCAGAGCCATGATCAGTGTCTGGCATCAGGATGCTTTTCTAAAGCACCGAGTAGGCAGGTGCAAGTGATGGTGAACACTAACACCAGAACAATCTATTTCCTTTCCTTTTTCCTGTTAGTGTCTCCAATCCCTTTAGAACACGGACTCGAGGAGAGTCCAGTGAAAGCTATGATTACCCTCACCAAATGCTCCTTTTATTAGCCCATGTATTGACTGGATGCTTCGAGATTTTTGGTGTTTAATTGCTGTGATATACATATCTTGGATACATTTTTTTTCACAAGCAGCTATCCCTTCCCAGCTTTTATGTGGGTGCTGGGGATTTGAACTAGGGTCCTCTTTGATCTTACAGCAAAGGCTCTTACCTGCTGAACCATCTCCCTTATTTCCTATCTCCTGGATATGAATCTTGTCCAATGTACACTGGACCAAGGTTTTTCTCCTCATTCTGGTGATTATTTTCCTTTACTGTGCAGACACCTATGCTTTTTTGACCTGGTTATTTACAATACATATAGTCATACTGAATATCTTCCATTATTCCCTTCCTTCTAACAGGCTCTCCACCATGTATAGCCAAGGCCTTCCCCAAATGCTCTTTTGAACACACACACACACACACACGGAAACCCATTTGTGAGCTGTGAACAAGAAACCCTGAATAGACAAATGAGAAATGGTGTCTAGTTAAGTCTAGTTAACTGGAAGTCCAAGCCAAAACAGGAGTGTGGCATCACTCTCCCTAGCATTTGATGGTTCTGACAAAAGCCCAGAGATTGCTCACCCTCATCTGACTTCTGCATCAGAGCAACCATGCACATAAATTTGTGGCTGTTGCTGAGGCCTCCAGGCAACAGTGTTCAGAGTCAATGTACCCAGCTTCCCTTTGCTGAGAAGCACAGGGAGGTCACACCCTACTCTGCCAACATCCAATTTTCCTTCCTCCATGAGAGATCAAACTCTACTCTCACGGGGCCACTATAGTCTTTCAAACCCAGAAATGTCTCCCAAGCTTCCTGCTTGGAACCCTATATATCATTTTAAGCCATCCCTGTCAATTAGGATACAATTTTTTTTTTTTAAAGTTCAGACTAAGATGATGGCTTAGTGGGTCAAGTGCCTGCTGTGACATCATGGGGACCTGAGTTTGGATCCCCAGCATCCATGTAAAAATCCAGGCCTGGAGGCATACACCTGTAAACCCGACAGAGGGAGGCAGGCAGATGCTTGGAGCTCAGTGGCCAGCCAGTCTAGACTAATCAATAAGCTGCAGGGTCAGTGAGATAGCCTGTCTCAAGAAATAAAGTGGACAGTGATAGAGGAAGACACCTGCATTGACTGATAGCCTCCACAAGCATGCACACACATGCGCAAGCACCCATAAGCACGTGCAGACACTCACAGAGGCTAATTCTTTCCATTTCTACTTGCCACATTGGTTGGTGGTTGGTAGAGCAAGGTGGAAGACTGAGGCCTGGCTGCCGCTCCAGTAAGTGATTTTAGGTTACTTGACAGCAAGGGAGAGAGGATTCTTAGATGAATGTGGGCAGAGCTCCTGGCTAGGACCTAGTTTCACTGTGGCTCTCTATTGCCCTAAGGAGAACCAGGACAATTTTGCTGGGCTTCTCATTTCTCATGGGGGTTGTTAGAAGGTTGCCTCAGGAAACAGGGTTACTGAACTTTTCCGAAAATGTTTGAAAAAAGACACTGGACCAGGTCCAGAGGAAATTCTTCTTCAGAAGTTGAAGGATTTGTCTAGTCAAGGATTTTTCTTGGGGCTGCTACCTCACAAAAAAAAAAAAAAAATGACATGGAGACTTATTATGAAAGCTCAGTCTTAGCTTAGGTTTGTTCCTAACTAGTTCTTATAACTTAAATTAACCCATATCTTTTAATCTACGTTCTTTTATGTGGCTCAGTTACCTTTCCTCTGTACTGCCAATCCTGCTTCCTCAACATCTGGCTGGTGACTCCATCTTCTTTTCAGTCTTCTCTCTCTAGAAGTCCCACCTATCCCTCCTGCCTAGCTATTGGCTGTTCAGCTTTTTATTACACCAATCACAGCATCCTCACAGTGGACAACTACCCCACAACAGCCAATTGTTTGGCCAAGCTGATCTGTCCACATTGAAACAGACCTAGAGACAGGAGAATAAGAAGAATGTTGCACATGAGGGTAGGAACGTGGAGAAGGTTCTAGACGTAACATGCTGGCTCTTTGGCTATGACCTGCAAGGTTATGATATGATCAGATTTTCTCCACTGAATTAGGAAAAGCAAGGTCTTGGCACCTCTGATAGATTTTATTCAAAGTGAGACACATATACACACACACCCCCCCATACAGGATTCAGAGGCAGAGGGCAGTAGAGAGGGGAACTGGAAACAGTGTCTGAATCTTTCTGAGGGTTGGGGATTTCTGAATAGGCTATAGTGGGAGTATCCCCAGGGATTGAGTAATCCGTGGCAAAGACAAGGAAGCCGATTGGTTCCTGCCACAGGAGCCCATCAGTGGGAGATTCTCTCTCTCTCTCTCTCTCTCTCTCTCTCTCTCTCTCTCTCTCTCTCTCTCTCTCACACACACACACACACACACACACACACACATATGGTGGGGGAGAGCCCACCAAGTCATTATTTTGAAGAACCTGCAAGTTGGCATCTTAAATGCTTAAGTGGAAAGTACACTGATCTAACTGAGCATTTTTCCCAGCATGCCTAGGAGGCTATCTGACTGTTAGCCCCTCAGCTGGGATCACCTTGGTGCCAGAGGGAGCTGAGCTGAGCTGGAACACAGCATGTCTATCAGCCATGTCACAGGGGCTCTGTAAGCAGGAATGAGGGAGGAGACAGAGCTACAGAGAAAGCACTCTTCTCTCTCACCACCCAGACATCTGTCTGCGGGCAGCGGAGGAAGGCTCTGAGATGCTGCCACATGTGGGCCGAGACGCAGACGCTCAGCTGGTGGGGAGCACTGAGTTCTCACCAAGCCCTGCATCTCTCCTTCCTAAATGGGTGGTTACTGCTAGAGGAGACATGGATGTGAGTGCTGAAGCGCCATCACGGTCTAAAGTGGACTCCTGAAAGTCTAAGCCTGATTCTGGACCAATCCTTAAACTGTGTAGGGAGTGGGTGGGCAGGCTTCCCACACCCAAGCCAACCCTCATAGATTTCTGGAAGCCACTCTGGAGGGACACAGCATTATGTTGGTTCTCCTTGAAATGTAAGAACAATAATTTCTTAAGAAGGGAGTGCCCACAGGAGGAACTTGTCAAATGGCCTTGCTGGAGACACTGGGGCTAGGACCGTTCTGGGCCGGGTGACACACCTTGCTGGACTTTTAGCTGTGTACATCTCTTGCTTTCTATTCATTTATTTCAAGTATAACTTCTACTTTCTTTCCCCCATGATCTTCCTTCTGTCCTCATGAAGCCCACCTCTTTACATGCCTTTGCTGGAGGTCCCAGGGCAGCACCAGCAGTTGTGTGGGCGTGGCCCATCCTTCCGGGTTCACATCCATGCCTGACTACCTTGCCAAGAATGGCACTGCTCACGAAACGTAGCTCGAGAGTCTGGAAGAACATAAGCATTGTCCCTGGTGGCAGAGGCTTCTACAACGTTCCAAATGACAAACTTAGCGGCCTCTTCCCTGGGCACTCACTGGGCATCCACACAGCGAACCGGCTGCATATGGCCCAGGCCTTTTTTGGCACAACGGTTGTTTTTTTTTCCCCCCTTACTCATCTTGGAGCCAAGACCCAAAAGAGCAGTCATTATGTTTTAATTTTAAAATTTTAAGAGTGTGTGTGTTTCTGTATGTGGATCTGTGAACACAGGACATGACCGCAGGGGCCAGAAGAGGATGTAAGATTTCCTGGAGCTGGAGTTACAGGTGGTTATGAGGTCACCAACTTGGATGCTGTGATTTGGGTCCTCTGCAAGAGTAGCAAGACCTCTCAGCTGCTGAGCCATGTCTCCCAAGAGCTTTGCTTAATGGGAAAACGGCTTCACACTTTCAGCCTCATTACAAATTACACTCTGGTGATAGAAAGGGGTTCTCTTAGCAACCTTTAGAGATGTCCCTTAGGGAGCCGCAAGCGTATACAAAGACCTTCCAGGGCTCTCCTATGACAAACCCCCTTTCCTACAGATTGTGCTCCCTCCCTATGTCTTGCTTTGTATTTGACTCATTCTGAAATGCCTTTCTTCCTCAAAGCCTGGCACCCCAGCTTTGCCCGGAGGGCTCTGAGAAGCACTCTTCAGGCATCTGCAGGTGCAGTGTGGTGCTGTCTCCCCATAGTGACAACTGTCCCAGACAGAAGCACCACAGGGATCCTCCAAATAGAAGCCAATCTCTCTCTGGGAGGGGAGCAGAGGGTGAGTAAGTAGGTTTCCCACAGACTCTGATCTGCACTGGCTTTCCAGAAGCCACACACACAGGAGGGCACAGCTGCCATGCTGGCTCTCTTCGAAACATAAGGAGACCACTAGAATCCAGAAGGGAGTCAGTGTTTTCCTCCCTGACCACTAGACCAGGCCCTTGGTTCACCTTTGAACTTGAGACAGGTCCTATTGTCCCCAGGTGACTAGAAGCACACCCTAAGCATTAGACTGAGTGGTTCAACACGGCCAGTACTTTTCCTCGGGAGCTGGGATTCTGGCAGGGCAGGCCTGCTGCATCTCACCTTGAGCTCCCAGGGTCTGCTTTTCCCTGGCTCCTGAGATAAACGGAGAAGCTAGTCTTAGTTGTTCAGATTTCTGGAGAATCATAAAGCAGCAATAGTACCAGAGGGCTGTGGGTTTTGCAAGCACATCCGTGTCTACAGAAGCCAGGTCAACCTTGGAATATCATTCCTCAGGTCTGTCCACTTCTTTTTTAAGACAGGGTCTCTTAATGGCTTAGAACTTGCCAAGCAGGCCTGGCTGGCCACTCAGCAGGCTCCAGGGATTGTCCTGCCTTCATATCCTTACTGTTGAGATTAAGCCAGGGCTGCACCATGCCTTTTGCATGTGCTTTCTAGAGCTGAAATGAGGCTCCCAGGCTGAGACTGAGATAGCTTCCCAGCCACAAGCTGTGGATTTTAGTTTGCTCAAAACTTAAGGAGTGCATCTTCATTCCATTTAGGTCTACCACGTGGAAAATTAAGGGCTGTTTTTGGTGATAAAACATTATGTTTCCAGGCACTGGACATGCAGATTTCTCAGATGTCATCCTTGCTGGGAGTGGGGGTGCATACCTGGCAGGAAGATATTGAGTTGGAGGCCAGCCTGGGCTACATAGCCAGTTCAGATCTCAAAAAGCAAAACCGAAAACCAAACCAAACCAAATAAAGTCAAACCACTTTTTACTATTTTTATAAATTTATTTTAAAAAATTGCAATGACACCAATGATCACCTGTACCCCCCTTGCTGGTGGGGAGACCTACATAGTTGAGACCCAAAGGAAAATCAAGACATTATTATCAGGCACCCTACAGCCAGGAGAGGCTGTCGGTGCAGCGTCTAGACACTGGTGTGCCCCGTTTATTACCAGTGCAATTAAAATATATACATTTAGCTATCCTGCGACAGAAGCGCTCAGGAAGTACAGAGACGCAACAGACCAGCAGCCTGCTCCTCCACTCACTGTGTCTTTGAAGCCATCTCTACGATTCCAAGAACAAGTAAAGAACTAAGTTAAACAAACAAAACCCAGAACTCAACCGCCCCACAGGCTGGGACGTTGTGCTACAATACCACAAGGAAAGGGTCATGAGCTAACCGCAATGCAGGGGCAAATGGAAACTCAAGCATCTGTTTCAAAGGAAATCAAACTCAAACTTGCCTTCCTCAAAATGAAACTCAGCAACAACCCGAGGTTAAGATTATATACACGCTCATGGAGACAAATAAATAACATTCTACAATGGCTGGCTTAAGCACTAGACATTAGGTCTGAGGAATCCCTGAACCCTTCCTTCCCTTAGAATCCTCACCACCACAAAGGTAGAAATTCCTCATGGTTTTCAGTAATATCTGAAAGCTCATGTGAAGAGCCAGAAGTTTCTAGTGAGTTTACTAAAAAAGGATTAGCCCCCTCTGACATCTGGAAGCCAGGAGAAATGGCAAGATTCCTGGGAGCCGGAAGCGATGGCTTACTTCATGCTTCTCCGATTAAACCGGTCTCCCTGTGATGTTCCGTTCTAAGATTAAAATCTTTCCCATCCTTAACACAGAAGGACGTCAAAGAGCCGGTCTTTAGACTTGACTGGTATTTTAACCAACCCCCAAGTCTTTGGAATGACTGCACTTGACTCTGACTGCAGAGCAGCAGCCAGCTCCTCTCCTCCAGCCTCAGCATCCACCGTAGATTCCCGGCTGGCTGGGTGTGGCTCAGTGGTAGAGTGCTTGTCCAGAAAACAGATTTCTGAGGCCCAACGCATCCTGGGAGCTATGGCCCAATTCCTGACCCCGCAGGAATCTTCTTCCCAGTCTGTAGTGGATCCCTACAGCACAGATGCGTGTGCAAACCTTGCTGCAAGGCCTACAGAGAAAGAAGGAAACAAGTGGGAACTGGCACCAAGGAAATCAGCTGCCATGGGAAGAACATTCAGCCTCTGGGTCAGCACGAAGAGAGGGGTGAAGAAGCCGAGTCTCTCCTCCACTCTGAGCTCCAGCAGTGTTCCAGTATGCGTCCAGGACGGCCACCTCAACAGTGCTTCTTCAGACAACGGAAGGGCACACCTCCAACTTCCCTTAGTGCATGGCAGAAGGTTGTCAGTGTGAATGTGAGTGCCGTGGTCTCCTCAGCTTAAGACCCAGGCCTGGTATCCAGCCACTGGAGAATCACGCTCTGGCAGCACCCGGGCAGGCAGGACCCTTGCTCTCTAGAGTGAAATGCAAAGATCCTTCCCTTCCCTACTAGCTGTCATAAAGCCCATGATTAAAAATCCTAGGTTTGCCTCTGTTGAAGAACCACCGTATGCGTCGACACTTCAGCACAGATGTTGTGAAGTTTTGTTCTCTACTGGGAAAATCTGCTGCCAGGTCCATTTACTCTCTAAACTGTCTTTAAAGTGGCCCCAGTATGAATGGCGGCCCGGAAGGCCTGTTAACAGGGATGAGCAGACCAGTCAGAGCTAAGTCAGTGATGTACCATTTAGACAGATCCTCAAGGTCATCTATCCTTTTATCCTGAGTCCAAAATAATCCTCTCTGGACTTTCTTGGCTGAAGTAAAACCAATCTAGCATGTGGGCAGACAGGTTCTTATCACACAGCCAGAGACTGCAGCTCAGTCTGCTGCTCCATGTCTGAACATGAAGCTTCTCTGTCTTGCGAGCCACCTGAGTGCAGTGCATCAGCCAGCCCGACATCCCGCCAGGGGATGGATGCTGGTGATACTCCACAGGAAGGCATGGGCTGTGGCTGCCTTGACTGCAGACCAAGGTGAGAAGGCTGCTCTCCCTACTCGATGGCTGACTGGCTGGCCTCATACCACTCAACAGAAGTGCTGTGTACGTAACGCTGGGCTGGTCAATACCTCCGTGTATCATCCAAATCACAAAAGGTCAGTGTCACCACCAGTCTGAAACAGGTCCTGAATGAAAGGGTGAGGCAAAGGCTGGCAACTCCAGTTCATCAGCCACCACTGCAGCTGTAATACTGAGCTAAGCAGTTCCTGTCCTGAGCAAGGGCAGAGTGCAATCATCAGTGTCCCACTGGAAGAGTCGCTCCATTTCCAGACAGTGGAAACAGTGGAGAGGAACATGACTCATCAGCTCTGCCGCCCGCCTGTGGTTAGGAAACTCGAATAATCTGTGCCATGGCTTCTTCATCAGCTTGGTTTGGATCCTACAAAGACAGAACCACAGTCCTTTACACAGGAGTTTCTGCCTCTTACAACTCACCACCAGGGAACCCACATAACCTTCAAGTAAACCGAAGCTCCAAAATGATCTCTAGTTCTGCACACGTGGTTTAAATCCAACTCTACCATGAAGGAGGGGGCAGCTGTCATGCTGAAGACCACCTTCATGACTGAAAGGACCTGTCAATGCCCACCCATGGACATGCCAAGGAAACCCAGGCTGCTTCGAGTAGACAGACTCTAAGGAATTCATTAACTCATCTAGTACTTGCTGAGCATTTGTTCAGAACTGGATCCTAAGCTAAGCCCAACAAACGCAAGAGAACAAAACCTCCTATTTTGATGTAACACTCCAGTAAAGGAAGCAGTGTGGCCCAAACAGAGAAAATTTCTTGATGATTTTCATACTTTCAAGTGAAGGGAGAACTTGTAGGAAAATACAAGAGTAAAAGAGCTCTATCTAGAGATGAGAGCAGGCTAAAGGCCTTTCAGAGCTAAGCCAGGCCTAAAAGGAAGGGAGACAGAAACTGCCTGTTGGTGGCACACACCTGTAATCCCAGCACTTAGAAAACTAGGGCAGGAATACTGCACATTTGAGGCTAGCCTAGGCTACGCAGTGAGAAAAAGATACCCATGCAAAACAATGGAGAAAAGAGCATCTGAGACTGGAGACTGGAAAGATACAGGACCAGGTAGGAGAGAGAGAAATGGGTGAAGGCAGGTGGAAAAGAGCACAGAAGCTAGAAGAGGCGGACAAGCCTACTGGCCACAGCTACCTACGGACTGACCTTGTGCAAGGTACTTACTTCTCAAAAACTCATATTCGACTGTAAAAATGGTGACAAGAAGTCACTCCTATCCCACGGCCCTGAGGTCGCCACAGTCAGTAAAACAACAACTAAAAGTTTACTGGATTGCTTAACAAAAGACTTGCCACGTACTAGTAAATGTCACCTACTGCTAATAGAGCATGCTAAAAGAAAAGAAAACCTTTCCTTGAAAAACAAGAATTGAGAAGAAGGCAATAGTAAACATTTAGAAAAATAAGAAGGGAAAGGCCACAGGGTGGAAACTTTTAGTGCTTTTAAAAAGAAGGAAGCTAAGCAATGACCCTGCACTCTGTGGAGGACACGTCTCCTTGAATGGAGGACAGCCCGCTGCTGCTCAAGAGAAGGCAGGAAGCAGAGAAAGAAGGATTTCATCCGCTTACCTGCATGTGAGGACTATCCTTTTCTTTTGGAGAGAAGAACCGCCCCCCTTCACCACGCTTCCGTGCCATGGCGTGTCGATGCCGAGACTCGTGGAGGTATTTCTGAAAACAAGAACACGTAACTGTTGGCAAGGGCTAGCAGTCACCCAGTGCAGTCAACCGTTCAAAGTTCCAGACAGTGGCGCTCCAAGAACAATGGAGCCTGAACGACGCAGAAGCTCTGGAGAAGAGTCAGGCAGCCGCTGGCCACAGAACCACCGTGAGAAGGCCAATGCTCACTGAACGGAGGGAAACGTGATGACCATTATCCCCCTCCCAGCACTGACCCTTCCTCTGCTTCAGCACCTGACAGAGGGAGGTGTGCCTGAGCGGTGGCAGGTCAGGAGGAGACAACATCTCTATGCTCTCTGCAGGTATGCTAGACTGGGTCACTGCATGCTGGCTAACGTGATGGATAGACGGCCTCCTTTGACAAGAGAGCACCTCTTTCGTATTCCCTTCGCCCCTTGGCTACAGCTCCACAGCCATTACAGACTACAAGTGACAGACAGTCCGAGGACAAGTCACCTGTGGACTTCTTTCGGAAGAAAGGGGGAAAGCCTCTTGCTTAGAAGCCACTGTGTGTTCTTACAGCAAACCTGCCTGCATACCATTGTTTGGAAGGGACAGGGAAACACCATATTCAAGACACTCTTAGAGGCAGAACAAACGCGCTGCTTCCCGGCTTTCTTCCGGGCACTCCGCACGGCATACGCACCCTTCTTTCCTTTGGAATTTTCCCTTCGGCCTCTAGCTTAGCCCGCGCTTGTCTCCTCTTAAGGATGCGGTGATACTGTTTGGCATTCACATACAGGGGCTCTTCTTCCAGCATCTCCGCTCCAGGCAAAGGGATTCTTTGGATAGCAGGCACGGAGCCAGCTCCAGGCACCATCTGCAGGAACAGAGACCGGCCTTATTAGTAACATGAAAACTCAAAATACACTGCACATTCACACCTCTCTTCCGCCGTATCTCCAGTGTCTACAATAGTCTGAGACACTGGGAGGCATCAGAATGAATTATGCATCTTGTGAATGTCGACCACTGTTAGTGCCTGAGATGGAGTTCAACTCCAAGAAGTTAACACCATAAGCAATTTCACAACTTGCAGCTGAGACAGGGAGTCTGTGGAAAGCTCCAGTGCCAGAACACAAACGGGGAACCGCCTTCCTTACCATGACCATTCCTCCTGAGTTGACCACATTGCCGGCCACCGGCAGTGTCACAGTGACAGTCCCTTGTCCACTGCTGGTTGTGTTGGTATTGGCTCCTGTCTGAACGATCTGTGCTCCTGCCAAACTGGCTGCTGGGATGGTGATCATGCCTGAAACAGGGACTGTAACTTTAAGAAAACAAAAAAACAGGCACACGGAACAGAAAGAAGGGAAGACGGTTAGTCCCGTCCACCTGGCTATCGTATACCCTCCTGGACAGACGCACTGACAAACACCAGAGAGAAAACAGACGCCCTCCCCGACTCCTTTACTCCATTTGCTATGCAGTCTGTGTAAGTTCCTTTTTGGAAGTTTCTATGAACGGTCCAGGGCTCAATTCTACATAAATTATACTTCCACCCCCCATACTATACATTCTAACAATGGTATCAAAAAGGCAAGATGATGCGGAGGCCCTCACGGAACCATTCCCACGGCCAACGCAGCTCCGCTGCTGCTTTTCCATGAAGAACAATCTGCTGTAGGCAGTCCGAGGACATGGTCACACCGTAAGAGACCTGGCCGGGGCTCAGCCCAGCCTGGCTCTCTCCTATGTGACTACCACACAGCTACTCACTCTCTGCATCTAGTACACTGTGAGATCCTGGTCTCAACCACACCATCATGGTTCTGGCTGAGCAGCCTTTCTGGATTTAGTTAGCTTCCAAAGCATGTAAGTAGTCTACTCTGAGCAGGTCTCTTCCCCAGCCGTCTAGACTCGTGTTCCCTCATCTCCTCCTAGGGCACTTCTCTGTATGTGTGTTTACATCGTCTTAGCCAGGTGGAGGCTGAGAAGCCCTCTTGACTCTAAAGTAAACAACTAGATGACTAGATGTAGAGGCCTAGAACTAAACTGCAGCAATCCTAGTCTACAGACATCAATGAGTTGGTCACTATGGTGACAAGAATTGCAATCCTTGGCCATCTGGTGGAAACCTTGTTGTTGTGTAAATGGAACTTGTTGTGAAGTGGACTTCACAACACTTCTGAAGCATTCCCAGGTACTCAAAGGCTAGAACTAATGGCTGCAAAGTTCCAGGGCAATAGTGGCAGCTTACCTTGCTGGAGAATTGTGCCATCTGCATTAACTGGCTGGTAGACGATAGTCTGCCCTTCAGCAGTCTGGGCCACTTGCTGTCCCTGGACAGCAATTTGCTGCTGTGTCTGTAGAAAACAATGACATACTCAACAGATGCCAAAGGCCTGAGAACCCAAGGACATTTTTGATAGCTTCCATGCATTCATGTTCTATGTGAATTAGATGACTTGCTGCTCACCTGAGTCTGGCCGGCGGTGACTGCAGTCTGTGGCTGCTGAATGATGATCTGTTGGGTCTGACCCTGCTGGCCTTGCACCTGCACTGCCTGCCCACCCTGAATCTGGATCTGACCAGGGGGGACCAACTGTATCTGTGAAAGACAATACACTAAAAGGTTGGCACCAAAATGACATGACTCTGCTGGTTCCTTATTTTTGTTTTTACTTTTCATTTTTATTTTATGTGTATGGGTGTTTTGCATGCATGTATTATGTATTCACCATGTGCATGCCTGGTGTCCACAGAAGCCAGAAGAGGGAGTTGTATCCTCTGGAAATGGAGTCACAAATGGCTATGAGCTCCCATGTGGGTACTGGAAATCAAATCTGAGTCCTCTGGAGGACTAGCTAGTGTTCTTAACTGCTGAGCTCTCTCTCCAGCCTCTCTCCTTTGGTTTCTGCAAATTAGCTGAATAAATTCCTCTAGAGACCAGGAAATATGTGGAGGCACATGCCTTTAAGTCTAAAACCTGGGAGGCAGAGGCAAGATGGTCAGGAATACAAGGCCAGTCTTAAAGGACACAGTGAGTTTGAAGCTAGTGTGTGGCCTACTTAAGACCCTAGTCCCAAAATTACAACAGAGTAATAAATGCTCGGAAGAGGACAGGAGTCTTGTCCTAATATCAGCTATCAATTACTGAAAACCTTGTTTCTGTTTTTCAAACCATCAAATAATATTGAATATTGTTTGGGATATCAACAATTAAAGAATCGGTGTTCATTAAAAAAAAATTGTTGGAATGGTTATCTTTCTAAAGTACATTTAATTAAAAATACTCAAGTGCTTTATAAATGAATAAAACAACTTTCAAAATATATTCTTTCTAAGTCAAATGTTAAGCTTATGGCAGCCAAGGTTAACACTATGATTAGGTGGTCCTTGAGAGACAGAGATCAGCTGTCAAGACTCCTGATCCACAGAAATTGAAATGTACAATCATCAATTTGATTGAATAAAGAATCACCATGGAAACAAGCCCTAGGCACGTCTGTGGAGGGAGTTTCTAGAGGTGGGAAAACCTATCCTAACTGCAAGTGGCATCCCATGAGCTGAACTGAGTGAAGAAAGGAGAAAGCGAGCTGACCCACAGCATCCATCACTCCGCCTCCCGGCTGCAGATGCAATGTTCCTGCCGCCATGTCTCCCCACCATGCTGGGCTGGTGCCCTTAACGTGAGCCAGAAGAAAAGTAACTAATACAAACGCTTCTTGCTACAACCAATGGGAACATACAACATACACAGCAGGGGACAGGGAAGGTGACACACTGGACTCCTCCTCTTAATCCAGTTCCAAACCCTCACCACCACGCAGCACGGCCATTAATGCTCATCTACCTCCTCCAGACTTCTCCTTTGCTTCCAGGTTTTGGAGCACCAAACCTCACGGAGCAAATATGGAAGGCATGAGATCCTGTGTGGTACTCGAACCTAGTTCCTTTCCTTATCTTAATTGCTACAGTCACTTATTAGAAGTATCATCAGAAACTTGACAAGTTTTGAAAGTTTTTCTTTAAAGTCTTCTAACTTGAGGAAAGGTTAAAAAAAAAAAAAAAAGCCTCAACACTCAGCTCAATGTACAGAATCCTACTTCTTTGACTACTGGATACAAACCTCTAAAGATCCAATGAGAAAGTACTTAGGAAGGCCCCACCACTCAAAATTTCTAGTACTTTATACCCAAGAATACCTCCAACCCAGAAGTCAGGGTGCCCAGCTCCTTAAACAAAGTCATTGCCCTGGCCCACCTGCACACCCCCATCTCCCTGCTCAGCAGCTTTGGGACCGTTCTGTCACTTCCCTGACCCTCCTGAGGAGCCCTGCCTCACACATCTAGCAGCTTGGAGGTTACCTCCAGTTAGGTGGCTTCTACCCACTGAGTCTGTAAAGGACATGCCTAGAGCCTCGAGTTCCCACAGCTCTCCAGCTGACTGACTGTTGGGAGAAGGGAAGGAGAAGAGGATCAGGACACGGCCCCGTGTCTTAGAGACCTTCTTCATCTATCTGGTAGGCTGTACACTGCCCAAGTTTTCTTATGGACTCTCAAGCATAACAATTCCAAGTGTTGGCAGCTGACTAAAGGTGAAGACACCTGACACTGACCTGTACACACATGGGTATATATGCCACCCACACTCATACCAACCCTCACTGATGTGCCATCTAAATACTTCTACAATACCACTTACCTGCTGTAAACCTTGTGTTCCAGACACAGGTACTTGCATGATAGTTTGGCCTTGTCCACCCGGCACAGCCTGGACCATGATGGGCTGGCCAGTTGATGTAATTAGCTGGCCTCCACTGACTTGTACCATTAATGGCTGCCCCTGGACCTAGAATGAAATAAAACACCAACAATGAAACAGCGTAAGACACAGTGGTTTCACCAAGACAGTCACTGGTCACTGGAACTGTCCTCCTGCTTGGCAGGAGGGGAGGCAAGACAGACTTAGTGAAAGTCAGTCATCTCCCGCCCCACAGGGTCTTACTATGTAGTGCTAGCTGGCCTTGAACTTAGAGACCCTCCTGCCTCTGCCTCCCAAGTGCCAGGATGACAAAGTCAGGTCTTTTTACCTCCCCTTCCCTTGTATGTGTTTGCTGTCTGTGTGGAGCTTATGTGCATATGCTGCTGCAGAGGGTGGGCATTCAGATCCCCTGGGAGCTTGAGGTACAGTGATTAAGAGCTGTCATTGGGTGCTGGGAACTAAACTCAGATCCTTTGCAGTAGCAGTACGTGCTCTTAATCATTGAGCCATCTCTGCCACTCCAAGAAAGTAAGTCTCATGCTCTTCAGATACCTCTGCTATTTTTGATTAAGTGCCAAGTTGGATATCCAAAAGTCAAATCTAAGGAACCTATTGAGACTCTGAAAAATCTCAATAGATGTAAGGTATTTATCACCAAAACCAGGCTGAATTCAAGCAACAGTTAAGTTATTGGATTGTTTGCCTTCTCAAACAGGTACCCAGGAATGGTTTCTGGTAAAGACCGGAAGAGCGGCGGCGAGAGGGAGGTAATGGTGGTGGGGGCTGAGAAGGGAATCCAAGCAGCCCTAACTCTAGCCGCCAAATAGGAAGAGCTCTGAAAGCTCACGCGGACCTTCCTCCTGGGTCTCACTCAAAAGGGAAACATGAACGTTCTCCTCCACTTGACCCCAAGGAGTCCACCACTGAAGAATCATGGACTGGGTAGGCCAGTCATCTCAGCACTCAGGAAGCTGGGGCAGAAGCATGGGCTTGAGGACAGATGGGAGCACAGTGAGCTCCACATAAGCCTGATGAGACCCTGTCTCAAAATCAAACCAAATCAACTCTCCAGAAATACTTTCCAGTCAGTCTGTGACCATCACAGTAGAGTTCTGCATACTGCATCTTAAATATTTACATAGTTATTTAATTATCAGACGCAATTAAACACTGAAATCAGATGTGTAAATGATTTCTAATCTTCAAGTCTTCTGTTCAACAGACTACTCTAGAAAGGAGGTCACCCCAATGTGAAAACTCAGGGAGAATGCCGTCAGAGGCCCAGAGAGAAGTTGCTCTGGAGATGGGGATGAGCAACAGGACAAATCCAAACTCCCACTGTAGACTGTCTTTGCTCGAAGGAACTATCTGTAACAGAACAGCTAAATACTTTTCTCAGTTCCAGCAGCAGTCTCCTCCAACAGCATCAATCAACTGTGTGAACAATAAATTTGTCCTAGATAAGGAGATGGTGAGGCTCTCCTGCTACCACTCCCCAGCAGAACCATCAGGAATAGCCCACCCTCAGGGCTGCCCCTGAGAAACTCATGACTGTAACAGACTTTATGGCTTATTTGCTCACATTCTCTCCTCTTAATTCTCCATTGAAATCCCCTTTGCTACACCAATGCTTTTATGTGCTATGTCAGGAAATTTATCAGAAGCCTTACCACAGGAGTAAGAGAAAGAATTATTTAAAATTCTCCTGAAACGCTGAGATTTATAGAGGAAAATTCCCATCATTCCATTTCTTTTCAGTGCAATCCAGAGCTCCTGGGGCTGACACAGCTGTGTTGTTACTGTGTGCTGTAAGGGTGTGCAGCTCCCTGTGTGAGAGTGGAGGCCAGAGCTGGCAGTGGATATTATCTCCTCCTGCTCGCCACCCTGTTACTCTGAGGCAGTCTCCCAGGGCTCCCTGATTTAGTCAGCCCGCCCTGGGGTGTGCCTGTTTCTGTGCCCTAGTGCCAGGGTAACAGGGACAAACCTACATATTTATGTGAGTTCTATAGATCCAAACTTAGGTCTTCACCCTGGCATAGCAAATAGTTCCCAAATTTAAGACACTTAACAATTTTCTGGTTACCCATCACCCCCCGCCCCCCCGACACACACTAACATGCTATATATCATGCAACAACGGAGATGAGGCTCTGAAGAGCTCACCATGTCTACACCAGATGATAAGGACTCATGCATGAGACAGAAGCCACACAGGTAAGAGCACGTTACATTCCCATCCCACGGTGGTTAATGACAACCCCAGACACCATTTCATGTATTAACAAGATGAAGCAAGCAGGAACAGAAAGCTACTGCGCTCCCTCAGATTCCACCTGTGCAGGAAGACAAACAGAACCCACTTCTTCTGTCTGAATGTATGTGTAGAACTCGCTCCCCACTGTCATCACCAAACACACTAAGCGGCAGGGTTGGGGCAGGTTGATAGGGTCAAGGCCTTACTGTAGTGGTTCTCAACTTGTGGGTCATGACCCTTATGGGGTCAAATGACCCTTTCACAGGGATAGCCTAAGACTATCAGAAAACAGATATTTATATTACAATTCATAGTAGTAGCAAAATTAGTTATGAAGTAGCAATGAAATAATTTTATGGTTGGGGGTGGGTCACCACAACATGAGGAACTGTATTAAAGGTCACAGCATTAGGAAGTTGAGAACCACTGGCTTACAGGAAGGGGTGGTTACCTTCAAGAGGATCTCAGCAGCACTCACTAGAAAGTGGGATGCCAGTTTGTCTTTGGAAGCCCAACTAAGTCATTCCAATTCAGTGGAGGAAGACAGGGAGGGCAGGCATCTGAATCTTGCCAATTTCTCAAAACCTTTAGTTCTCAATGGACCCAGAAAAGACCAATGCTGCTACTCTTACTTTTCAAGGGAATTTAGGATATTTAAATTGACCATACATGATACTGAAGAACAGCACTTGTTAACTCCAGTTCATTTTTTTTTTTTTTTCCCATCTTTGGTTTTTCAAGACAGGGTTTCTCTGTGTAGTTTTGGGTCTTTCTTGAAACTCACTTTGTAGCCCAGGCTGTCCTTGAACTCACAGAGATCCGCCTGCCTCTCACTCCAAGTGCTGGGATTAAAGGTGTGTGCCACCACCACCCGGTTCTGTTTTGTTTTTGTTTTTGTTTTTTTTTAAAGACAGCCCAACCTGGTCCCAGATTCAGACTCTCATTCCTCCTGCCTCCATACAAGTGCTGGGACAGGAGGCATGGACCACCATACCCTATGCTTGCACTTAAATATGCCCATCCAAGAGATATGCCATCACCTCAGCAGAGACTGGTAATGAGACAGGAAAGGTTATGCAGTCCTCAGATAAACTTGGCTCAGTGCAATGGCTGTTAGCAGTCCAAGTGCACTTTTAACAAAAACAAAACACAGTACAGCCACGCCTCTCCAAGCCGCTTCTCTGGTGTAATATAATTCACAAAACTTTACCAAGTGGCTGGACTGGCATCTGAGCACTGAGTAAGCTCTAAAGCCATCTGTAAAATGTCTTCCTGTGGCTTGTTTCCTGGCATTTCTAAAGCAACACACTTAGCACATACTTCTCAGAAAACAGACACAGCAGATGTTTTGGCATGGGACACTGGTATGTTGGCCTCAGAGACAGGTTAGCAGCACGAAAGGCATGCGACTTTGCCATTCAACTTGAGATCCAAACACAAACAGCAGCGGACAGGCAATGTTCATGCAGTGCTCACAGAGAATCAGAGAGGGCACCACTACCTGGAGGGTCTGGACTTGCTGGCCTGAGGCGGATGCCACCTGGGCCTCAGTCTGCAACTGGACAGCAGTGACACCACCCTGCTGCTGAGAACAGGAACAGGAAGAGCTTGAAATGTATCAGGATGGAAACGTACAGCTCAAGACCTGAGATCACTTGAGGGAGAAGGGGGAGTCTCTGAAAAGCTTCATCCCACACAGGAGCTCTCAAAGGTGTTTACTCTCATCTCCAAGCTGTCGTATAGCAAGCTCTGTTCCTAGAGTGGGCCTTACAACATACTTCTATGACTTAACACAACAGTACAATGCAGGCCTTCCTTATTTCCAAACACAGGAATTTTACCCCACTGCTATACATTTATGGTAAAGATTTCTTCATTTGCTTAGGCTCACAAGAACAAAACCACCAGGTTTTAAAGCCTTGAAATGACCAAGTTTCTGGGGCTTTAACACATCACCAAGGAAGAAGGAACTAGTCATGGTGATCCAAATTTCAGCCTCGAAAGGCTGCTACTCCTACACCCCCCAAGTGAAGACTTATTCCTATCCAAATGACTGGCTGCTTTAGAGGCAATGTTTTCAGAAAGCCACCTGACTTCTCATCCTGGGGAAGTCCTCCCAGGAAGAGACCCACCAAGGCTCTGCCCGTGTGAAGGCTCCTCCAAGGCCCATTTGCTAAGGCAGCTGCAGGAAGCTGCTAGTGCTGCAGCAGAGTGTGGACAGGGAGGAGGCTAGGAAGGCTGGGGAGCTACCAAGCTCACTAATCCCCTTTAATGCAGAGTAGCCTCTCCCCTTGACCAGTGGGATGGAACTCATCGTCAATACTTCCTTCACCCTCCCTCTAATCTGTCTTAGTGAACCTCTACTCTAAGGAGAAAACACACCCAGGACAACAGCATTGGCCTGTGAGCAGACAGAAACAATGTCTTTTTTCCAAAGCTCCGGGGTGGGGGATCGAGAGAAGGTTTGCTACTATAAACCTAGGTAAAAGCACGGCAAATGTTCTCTGTGCACTAATTCAAACATCTGGTCCACTTCATTATGGAAGAACTGGCAGCAGAAACTCCTCTTCAATATGTACTTATCCACAGAGCAGTACCCAAAGTATTATTCTAATATTAACTACAACTGTTCAGAATAAACTCTGGGGTAGAACAGACCAGCAGACTGCCTGAAATCTGACTGTTGTCTATTGTGGTTAAACCTTACTTTATCAAAAGTTGGCATAAAACAAAGGGAATGAGTAGACCAAATCCAGAGCAAAGCAGAAAGTGTTCTGACTTTCATTTCAATAAGCTACAAAGGGCCAATCTACTTCTAAAGTGGTCTTCACAAAGAACAGACGCCAAGTGGCAACAGACGGGTTCCCAGTGCAGCACAAGTCATGAGACCCGGGAGGGTCTTGTAAGGTCTGACAGGGCCCAAGAACTTCCCCAGAGTAACCACAAACAAGCCACCGCTCTGTCACCAGCTGCAGAACTAAGGTCAAAGCACACTTGCTCCCATACCTGCTGCTGAATCTGGCCAGCCTGCACCACGATCTGCTCTGTGGAACTATTGCTGTTTGTTGTATACTGCTCCATGGCCCCGCCACGTTAAGAGTCCTGTAGCTTCACTCTACAGATCCCAGGCAGCTGCCAGCTAGGGAATCCTATTAGAAAGGGAAGGAGAAAACCTAAAGTGAGTCACTCAGTAAAGCTCTCTTAAGACACGATCATTTATTTTCTAACTATAGGCGACATTACTAAGAAAACCAATAGGAGATGTTTGAGCCAGCCTGGGCTATACAAACCTTCCTCAAAAAGACTAAGCAACAGAACAAACAAAAACATGGTATTGTATTTTCACATTTAAAAAACGCCTGTACTTATTTTTTTTTCCTGGAAACTTACCTTGTGTATTAGCTATCTCTGTGATACTGTGACCAAAACCTAACAAGAGGAAAGGAATTGTTTTAATAGATTTTAGTCTTCCATGTCCTTTATACAGGCTGCCACCAGCAGAACGTGGGGCCTAGATTAAAGGTGGGTTGTCCTACCTGAAAAGATCTGGATTAAAATCTTCCCACTTCAAATGATTCAGTCAACAAAAATACCTCTAAGGTGGGTTTTAGTTAATTCTGGACGTAGTCAAGTTGACACAAAGAATAGCCATCACATAACACTTGCCAGATTTATCTGTTTTTCTTGAAGATTTCATTTTTTATGGCCGTATAAATTCCATTTTGCATATGCAAGGCATTTTTATTATCCATTCTGTTGATGACACATTTAGGTTGGGTCCATTCCCTTGTTATTGTGCACAGAGCAGCAGTAACTCTGGATGTGCAAGTATCTCTGAGGTAGTACAGAACCCTTTGGGTACATGCCTACAGGTGGTATGGCTGGGTCACGTGGTAGATCTGTTTAATTTGCTTAAGAAACCTCCACACTCATTTCCACCAACCAGCTGTGTAAATAGGCTCTTCTTCCCTATATCCTCAACAGGACTGGTGGGTCTTTATTTTCTGGATGAGAGCCATTCTGACTTGGGTGAGGAGAAGGGATGGTGTAGTTTTAATTTACATTACCCTGGTGGCTAAGGATGTTGGTCCCATTTGAAGATACTGGCCCTCTGTGCTTCTTCTGAGAGTTGTGGAACCTATCTACTGACTGGCAGGTCTAGTCTTCTGGTGGTTAATGTTTGCAGTTCTTGGGGCTGGGGAGGTGGCTCAGTTGGTAAAGTACTTGCCTCATGAGCATGAGGACCTGAGTTTGATCCCAGAATGTCTAGAACTCTGGGTGTGGTGGTGAGTTTATAAGGCCAGAGCTGAGAGGTCAGGCACAGCACAGCCCCTGGGGCTCTAGTTCAGCCTAATGAGTGAGCCCCACAGCAATGAAAGTCCTTGTCTCAAAGGAGGACAGCAACTGAGGATGAGCAGTTGCCTCCAACAAACAACTAATAATTTTGCAGATATTAACCCCTTGTCTAAAGTAGGCTAGGAAACTTTCATTCTGCAGACTATTCTTTTTGTTAACTCTTAATTTCACATAACCCCATTTGTCAATTAAGACTACTTCCAGTGCCATTGGGGTCCTATTCAAAAGGTTCTCATCCTTTACTGCCTGCATACCACCCTGGACACACCTGATCTTGTCGATCTCACAAATCAAGCAAGGTTGGGACTCATCAGTCCTCAGTACTTGGATGGAAGACTATTCTTTTCTATGTCTAGATCTCAAGTGTTTTCCTCTAGTAGTAACTTACTCGTGATTTAAAAAAAAAAAAAAAAGAATGAATAGGTGGAACGATGAATTGGCATTTAGTATGGCAGATGCTAATGGTAGAATCTAAGTAGTAGGTACATGGGTATCCATCATAACACTCTTTCAACTTCACTGTCTAGAAATTTCTATGCTACAATGTTGGGGAAAATACTCAATAAAAACAATAATCAGGCACCAAGCAGAGGTGATGCACACCTTTAATCCCAGCACTCAGGAGGCTGAAACAGGTGGATCTCTGTGAGTTTCAGGACAGTCAGAGCTACACAGAGAAATCCCTTCTCAAAAAACCAAGAAATAAAATAATAATAATCAGACTAATTATCCATAACCAAAACAGAACCCACCTTTAGTGTGGGTTCTAATGGACTTGCAATGGGAAGATAATGTAAATAGCAACAAACTAAACTTGATTGCTACTTTATTAGCATGTGTTCATTGTATAAAACAATGGCTTTTACATAATGTATGTAACCTGTCTGGACCACACTGACCTTCTTTCTTACTTTACAAATAATTCTCCCTCTTTTTGTCGGTTTTAATCTAGAGTACACATATGAGAGAACATATTTGTATTTGTCTTTCTGAATATGCCTCCTTTCCCTTACTGTGTTGTTCCAGTTCCATTTGTTCTTAATGTATGATGTCCATTGAGTATACATCCGTTTACCCACTGGTTGGCACCTAGACTCCTTAACTTGGTGGTTGTGAAGGCACAGCAATGAAATGCAGTGCCTTTAGTACATATGTTAATTCTGCTCTCTCCAGGTGTACCCCAGAGCGGTACAGCCGGTTCATACACTAGTTCTAGTCTTACTTTTTTGAGAATTTCCACACTGGTGGCTACTCCTGGTGTCAACTTGACTACATCTCGTATTAACTAAAATCAAGCAGCTGGGTATACCTGTGAGGAATTTTTCTAAATTCAATCACCTGAAGTGGGAAGACCCACCTTCTATCTGGTGGCAGCCTGTATAAAGGACATGGAAGAAGAACACTTTTGCTCTTTCCCTGTTTGCCTTTGCTGGCAAGATCATTCCTTCCCTGGCATTAACAGACTACTTCTTCAGGATTCTGGTGTGTATGGAACATCCAGCTTTGAGGACTGAACCACCTCTGGATTCTCGGACTTTCTGTTGGTAGACAGCCAATGTCGGACTAGCTGGACCACAGGGTGTAAGCTACCTTAACACATATGCACTCAGTCTCTCTCTTTCAGTTCTATTCCTTGAGAACCCTGACTAATATATGCACCAATTTCCATATATTCTCTATAGTGGTTGAACTAGTTCATATTCCAATATCCAAGGATATTTAAGAGCTGCTCCCATCCTCGACAGCATTCTGTCTTCTTTCTTTTTTTTAGTGTGTGTGGGGGTGTTTGAGACAGGGTTTCTCTGCATAACAGCTGTCCTGGAACTCGCTTTGTAGACCAGGCTGGCTTCTGCCTGCCTTTGCCTCCCTGGGTACGTAACACCATTCTCTATTTTCTTAATGACAGCTATTCTGACTTGAGTGAGTATAGTTTTGATTTGTATTTTCCTGGTGGCGCAGTATGTTATTTTTTTATACATCTACAGGCCATTTGTAATCTTTTGAGAACTGTTTATTGCGTAGATTATTTTGGTTTTTTAATTTGAGTTTTTTTTCTATATTTTAGATATTAATCACATCAGATGAAAAGCTGGCTAAGTTTACCGACTGTTACACCAGCCTTCTCTGAGCCAGTTGAATGAGCTGATTCTTGAGAGACTCCAGGTACAATACGGAAAATCAGCCAAACTAGGTGGCTCTACTAGGGAAACCAATGTTTCCCCTTTTGTGTGTGTGTGTGTGTGTGTGTGTGTGTGTGTGTGTAGACAGGGTTTCTTCTAATAGCCCTGGTTGTCCTGGAACCCTTTCTATAGACCAGGCTGGCCTCAAACTCAGAGATCTACCTGCCTTCCAGGTGCTGGGATTGAAGACGTGCGCCCACACAGCAGGCCTCATGTTTGCACGTTTTACCTTGTGTGTAACACAATGTCTATGTCTTTAAACTAATAAAATTGAGATTACAATATAAACAAGCATGGCACCATTCATATAAACTCTGATATCAGTAGCTTAGACAGAGGAGAAAAAGATCAGAGTTCCTTGGGCCTGAGAAAGAGAAGGGGAGGCTGACTGGGCGAGCTCTACAAACCTTCTGGGGGTGACCAGAGTTCTCATCACTTTCCAGAAGTAGGAACTGTACAGGTGTGGAGAGCTTTAAAAACTCACCAAAATATACACACATACAGTGATTACACTTTGATGTGAAAAATAGAGAATATTAACATTCTCTGTATTTCAATATGTCCACTAGCCCCAAGTCCCCTTCCCATAAGGCTTTCTTCTTGGCTACATTTCCATAAATCTGCATCTTATCAGATTAAAATGTAAAATGGAGCTGGAAGGATGATTAACAAGTAGCACCCAGACTTCATTAGTTTATCCTGCTGATTCAAACGCTTCGCTATCGAAACCCACTGTACTTGGAAGGGTCTGAAAAGCAGAGGTAGCTCCAACTGCAGCAGCCATCTGCATTAGTAAGGGAGCAATGGCGCTTGCTTCTTGGCTCCAGTGGAGCTGCATGTGTCTGCTTCTGTCAGCTCTGTCAGCTGCAGCTAGAACTGCATGCGATCTGACACACTGCCTTCCTCAAGTGCTTCTCTGCCCAAGATCATGACAAAATTGAGCCTGCTGTATTCAGTCTGTCTAGCTCTTCCACAACATTTTCAATGTTTCTGAAAGTGAGAATATAAATGAATATGAATGAGAGTGGATTTATTCTGGTCTCTCAAACATTCTTTCCATAGCACTCCCTGCCCATTTAAAAGGCACAGAAGCAGTTGGCCAGAGCTTAGAAAGATAATCTATCTCAAGTTATTTGAAAGCTGAAATGTTCAGAAATGCAGCTACAATAAGCATGATATCAACACAGGCCATCGGACTTGACAATCACAAGCAAACACCAGGCTAGGACCTCTGAAGGCTCCAAATCTACTCCTTTTCTCTACTAACAATACACCATGAACTTAAACAGTAAAACAAGAGTCTAACTTCAAAGAGGCTTTAAAGTCTAAAAGGGGACAAAAATGTCTTCAGAGGGGAAGTCTCAGGCCGTGTCTAGCGAAAGCCAGTCTGCATTACTTTTTCTTAAACTGCAGAGGCAGATAGCATGTGGAGGCTCCGACCGCCCAAGCGACAGTAACCAGAGGATAACTGCCTTTTGTCAGCAAAAACATGTGGCATTTTCAAGTGGCCAGATGCATCCATTTTTAAAATACTAAGGTCAGAACACCCGGTCCAAAGGCAACTCTATTTTTAAAAAAGATTGAAACCATGCTGACGATGACCCAGTTACTATTGCAAATGTAAGAAATAAGGTGTGCTAGTTAGTTGTCAACTTGATACAAGCCAGGGTTTGGAGATGAGAAAACACCAACTGAGAAAATGCCTCCATTAGACTGGCCTGTGGGCAAACACGTGGGGCATCTTCTTGATGAATGTGGGAGGGCCCAAGCCCCTGTGGATGCTATCTCCTCTGGGCAGGAGGTCCTGAGTTTGAGCCTTGAGGAGAAAGGCAGCAAAGAGCACCCGCTAGAGCCTCTGCTTGAGTTGTCTGGACTTCCCTTCATGGACTCTAAGCGGGGAAAGGAAATAAACCTCCCCAAGTTGCTTTTGGTGTGGTGCTTGTCACAGCAACAGAACAGTGAATTAGAACATAAGGGAATTAAGAAAACAATTTGTTATCACAAAGAAAAACTTCCTAAAATGGGAAGCTGTTTCGGCTCAGGAGCACTGGATTAGTTTTCTCAAATCCATCAATTAAGATTTCAGCAAACATTGTCAGGTGGGGGCGGTGGCACATGCCTTTAATCCGAGCAGATACGCGGATCTCTGTGAGTTCAAGGTCAGCCTGGTCTACAGAGCTAGTTCCAGGAGAGGCTCTAAAGCTACAGTGAAACCCTGTCTCGAAAAACAAAAACAAACAAAAAAAATTCAGCAAATGTGACTAAAGAAACCACACCCAGAAAGTGGGCTCCATCTAAATGCTGAGGACAACTGATGTTTGGCAAGAGAAAAATCCCCCCCCCCCCATTCAATTATTATGGAGTAGAATCCTTAACTTTTTTTTTTCACCGATAGGGAGAAAATCCACTCTACATCACTTTTAAGCTACATCAAAGCAGTTTCCAAAAATTCCTTTGTGAGAGCTGCAAGGTTTTACAAACTGGACTTTCCCGCCTAAACTCTTAGTACTACTGGCCCTTTCTGCGTCCAACAGCACTATCTGCTGCCTACACATACTCTCTTCGCCAAGAACATTATCCTCCAACGCCCAATCAAGTGTGCCGATGAAAACTGGCTGGCTTCTTCATGCAAATAGCACTTCCCGCTATTGCACTAGACCTCCACATAACACTAAGCCCAGGTATTGATTTTTCACCCGCCAATCTCCACAGAGCAGGCGTGGTTCCTACCTCTCCCCCTTGCAGCACTTAGGTGATGCCCGCCAAAGACTACTCAGCACATGGAAGACTTTCTCTCGCCCAAAGGAAAAAAAAAAATCTCGGCATGTAAGTTTTTTAACATCTTTTGAGAAAAGGTTCACACGGGATTTGGGAAGTGTATTAGAAAACAGACACGAGTGGGCTGAGCCGAGAGGTGCCTAACACTGGCACAAAAGGTTCAAGGAAAGCAGAATCAGAGAGCATGCAAGGCACAGAGCTCACAGGAGACTCGGATAAAAGAAACTGAGAGATGTGTGTCCCCAGTCATTAAGAATGCACGAGGTTATCAGTCCTGCAAGACTGAGGTTCCAAACACCCAGCGAAAGAGGAAGAGCGCTTGGGTAGGCTCCAGCACGGAGGTGTGCCGGCATCGCCGGCCGAGCGGGGCGGGAGGAGAGGAAATGACGAGCAGAAAGGGGTGGTAACGGCGCCGGCCCGGAGCCCCGGGATGGCGGGCCGGGAGGAGGGGCGCAGCGGGCGCGCTAACGGCCCCGGGGTGGGTCTTGGAGGCTGCGCTGCGCGTCCCCGCCTGCCCTCGCTTCAGATCTGCCGGCCCGACTGCCTAGGGGCTCAGGAGACACGGGTCTCACCGGGGCCCGGAACGTGGGGACACAAGGACAGGTCAGAGGCTGAGGCTGGAACGACGCGGGGAGACCGCCACGGTCCGTGGCGGGCCGGTTGGCCACCTGCCCTCCCGGTACCCGAGGATCAGGGAGCAGCGGCGCGTCCGCCACGGGCACCGGGAGAGGATCCGGACTCCGAGGAGCCTGGCTCCAGGGCGCCATCCCTACGCTGGACGGCCCCTGTAGGCCTCCACGGGCTCCGAGCCCGGGCTGCCCGCTACCCAGCTCCGGCAGCCCCGGCTCGACTCCCGGGCTCGACGGACGCCTGGGCCTCTCCTGAGTGGTCAGCGAGACCCGCCAATCGGGGCGCTGGGGCCGGCTCTGGGCCGCTGGATATTGGCTCCTCATACTCACCGTGCCTCGCTCCCCCGGTTCGCTGCCCGCGCTGATTGGCTCCAGTACCGGACCCCGAAACCCAATCAGAGGCTCCAGCCGCCGCCGCCGCCGCCACTGCCGCTGCCTCGCAAAATGGCGAATCTGAACAAAGGGGAATCGGGCCTCCCTCCAACCGCCTTCGCGCAAGCGCCTTCGAGACCACGCCCCATAACCCCGGCCAACCTGGCCCCGCCCCCCAGCAGGAGCACTGCGCAGGCGTCCCAGGGGCCACACCCACTGCCTAGATTTGACACCGCCTTCCGCCGTGTCTTGCGCAGGGAAGGCGCCATACTGGTCTTCGCAAACACCGCCCTGAGTGCTATACTACGCAGGCGCCGACACGCCCTTTTTAAATTATTTATTTATTTTTTTGCCAACTGTCCACCCATTTCTAAGCGACCACTGGGACACACTCCCCCCCCCTCAGCCCAAATGCGCAAGCGCTCCTCTTCTCAAGTCGGGGTCGGCATCTTGGTACGCATGCCTGAGCGGCGGCGGGAGACTATCTAGTTTACCGCCGGAAATTCTGAGGCCTTTACCATAGAGAGCGGGCTCGGCTAGGTAGCTAGAGAGGCTCACTTCCGCTCCGTTAAGTGGTGGGGGCCGCCATCTTGGGTGCGTGCAATTAAAGGCCTTGGCGGCATTGGTTCCGCGTCGGCGCTCTTCTGTTGCTCCCCACCTACCAGGCTTCCATCTCAAACTCTTCCCTGCGTGGAGGAGGGCCTGCTGACGGCCGATTCCTTTGCAGGTGAAGGATGACTCCCGCACAAACTCTCCTACGGGATCCGGGACTGACCCTCCTTAGGGTAGGAGGAGAGCCTGGGAAGCTTTTTTAGACTTTCCTTCCTGCACCTGTAGGAGAGATGGTGATCTTTCCCGGAGAGGCTGTCTTCTTCGCCTGCGCTCAGCACACCTCAGTTCGATTCACTCTGATTGCAGCTCAGTGGGACTGTGCAGAGTCCCTCCTATTTTCTTCTAAGCCCTATCCTCTGGGAAAATACCAGCCTATTCTAAAATCTATCCCGCTAGGAGACGGTTTGAAGTAAGGAGGTGTGTCTTGGGACTGCCTTTGCTTCCGCTCCTGGAAAGCTGTTTTGGGCTGCCTCTTAAAGGCTGAGTGAACTCACATTAAGAGAAAAGTAGAGGAGGTGGGGTAAACTTAAGTGGGTTGTCACGGTGATCCGAACATGCTGTGTTCAGGCTGCGTGAGCGTTTTTACCTGCTTTTCCTTTTCATTAGCAGAAGAAACTTAAATTCTGGAAAAAGCGACTCAGTATCATGGCCGGCTGCCTTAATGAAGATCCAGAAGGAAGTCGAGTGCGTGACAACTATTAAATTTATCGGTGAAGTGAAATTCAGAATAATTGAGGTCAAAAACATAAACACTTTCTAATTAAACCAATAATTGGATTTTCGCAGCACCCCCCTCCCCGTTTGTTTCTCCAGCTGGTTTACTTAGGAAAGGCTAATACAATCCTAGGCAGAGATCATCCATCACTTTCCTTTTCCAGATACTTTAATATATGGTGGTTAATTCTGTAAGATGGGAAGGTTTGGCTTTAATTCAGAGTAGCAGTGGAGAAGCAGGGAAAAGGCGGCGTGGGGGAGGGGGGGCTCTGTTGAAGCTCTGAAAGGAGTAATCCTTTTCTGTTTTTAACACGCTTTTTCTTTCCGTTTGCACATTTTAGATCACTTATGTGAAAGGAGATCTTTTCGCATGTTCCAAAACAGACTCTCTAGCCCATTGTATCAGTGAGGATTGTCGAATGGGTGCTGGAATAGCTGTTCTCTTCAAGAAGAAATTTGGAGGGGTGCAGGAACTGTTAAATCAACGTGAGTTTTCAGAGTAGCCTATTTCATCCTGGCTGAAGCATGGTTTGGTCTCCTAGTACACTCTATTTACATGTGTATTCAAAGAGATCTCTAACTAGTGCTTTTAACTTTTCAGTTTTTGTTTTGTTTTGTTTTGTTTTGTTTTTGTTTTTTTCGAGACAGGGTTTCTCTGTGTAGCTTTGCGCCTTTCCTGGAACTCACTTGGTAGTCCAGGCTGGCCTCGAACTCACAGAGATCCGCCTGGCTCTGCCTCCCAAGTGCTGGGATTAAAGGCGTGCGCCACCACCGCCCGGCCAGTTTTTTTTTTAAGAATAGCCTCTGGTTTAGATCTTTACCATACCAAATCAGAGTTCTTACAAAAGTTTTCAATCTCTTCCTCTTTTGTGTGTGTGTGTGTGTGTGTATAAGTTCATGGTGTGCAGATACATATGTGGAGGCCAGAGGTTGACACTATCTGTCTTTGAGCTTGCCCATTTAGCTCCATTAGCTGGCCGTCAGGGCCCTGGCACCCTCCTATCTCCATTTTTCCAGTTTGGGGTGCACAGTGTGTACCCTGACACAGGTTTTATGTGCAAAAAATTAGGGGTCAAACTCAGATTCCCATGTTTGTGCAGTAAACACTTTATTGATCAGTTCATCTCCCAAACTCTCAAAAATTTTCTTCCAAAATTATTTCACTTCTCTCAAACCTTTGGTTAACTGAAGGCCTATCAAGTTCCTTAGGCCCATTATGCTTGGAGGTTAAGATCCTGGACTAAATACTGTTCTATTTGTTCTTTCTTTGAAGCAGAGTCTCATTGTGTAGCCTAGACTGGCCTGGCACTTCCTAAGCTGGTCTTGAACTCTGAGCAGGCTTCTTGGCTCAGTCTCCTGAATGCTGACATTACAGGCATGAGCCATTGCACCAGGCTTTTTCAACTTATTCTTCAGAGAGTAGTTTGTACTGGAAGTGGTACCAGACACCGTTAATCCCATTGGTCAGAATACAGAGAGGGGTGGATCACTGAGTTCAAGGCCAGCTTGGTCTAGATACTTAGACCAATGGAGAGTAGTTTGGAAACTGCTTCTCTACAGACCTCTCCACCACTCTATCAATGACTTTAAATCAGAACTGTGCATTACAGTACATCTGGAGCTTCTGAAATAATTTCTCAGACCACATTTCAGGCCCATCCCTCTTCGGAACAGCTGCTTCTCCAGACTTCTAAGATAATAACTAAGACCTTAAGAATTGTTTCTCATAGCTGAGCAGGTGGCTCTCTGTGAGTTTGAGGCCAGCCTGGTCTACAAAGCAAGTTCCAGGACAGCCTGGGCTATTACACAGAGAAGCCCCAGGCATGGGGGGGATGTTCCTCATAATGTTTAATACAACACTGAATGGTCATCGTTGGAATGGGGACATGGTTTAGTCTTGTAAAGTGTTTGCTGAGCGAGCATGAGAATGTGAGCTCCGTCCCCAGAACCCCTGTGTTTTGTTTCATTTTCTTTTTTATAGCTAAGTACAGACATACTTGCTCCTCCTTGGGGAGGTGGAGGTAGGTGGATCTCTGGTGCTCACTGGCTAGTCAGTAGCTGATTCAGGGAACTCCAGTTTTAGTGAGAGACCCTGTCTCAAAAAAAGGAGGAAAAAAAGAAAAAGGAATTAAAATATAAGGTGACGTGAGGTGGGGGGATGCTGGAGCCATGGCTCAGTGATTAAAGGTCTATATTGCTTTTGAAGAAGACAGGAATTTGATTCTTTACCTCCACATTGACTACCTCACAATTGCCTGTAACTCTGCTTCCAAAGAATCGGATGTCTCTGGCCTCCACAGGCACACGCACGCACGCGCGCGCGTGCGCGCGCGCGCGCGCACACACACACACACACACACACACACACCTTGTTAAACGTGTTTGACAGATTTTGAATAGTGGCACATTCTAAGACAATTTCCAGACAGTTAACATTGGTGTTTTTAAGTGGGCAGGTGACAGTGCATTTGAAATTGGGATAGGTACACACAGGTCTATAAAAATTTTTCTTACCGTAAGTGTGGAGATGGGTCTTTTGGTTTTCTTTTTCCTTTTTACTCTTAAGTAACTGTTTTCTTAGAAAAGAAGTCTGGAGAAGTGGCCGTTCTGAAGAGAGGCGGACGATATATATATTACTTGGTAAGATGGGGCCAAATCTTCATACCGTATGGATTGACAAATTCCCTGCGTTGATCACGATGATGCTCCATCCTAGACAGCAAAGGATGCCAGACAGCTTCCAATTTGACACCAGGGGAGCTGGCTGCTTGGAGCACTGCGTTAGGCATGTCAGACTGCACCACAGCTCCATGGTGAGACGCTGTGCTGTCCACTGCAGGCCTGTGGTCCAAGAGTGGTGGACCTTAGGGAGACCACTACCCTTCCTTAATCACAGTGGAAGGAAACCTAGTCTCAAGAGATCTCCCTGAGGGACTCTAATAATCTTCCCTGTCAAATGCAGAGCCACAGAATGATCTGATCCTTTCCTGCCTGCTATGAGAATGTGGAATTCTTTACCTTCCACACCATCTTTGGCCCCAGAAGAGGTGTGGCTTCTT
The DNA here is from genome assembly GCF_949786415.1 of Peromyscus eremicus. NCBI lineage: Eukaryota > Metazoa > Chordata > Mammalia > Rodentia > Cricetidae > Peromyscus > Peromyscus eremicus. Next base: position 62,125,682 of record NC_081432.1, read on the forward strand.
TACAGCCAGTTGGGGTGATTTAGAGCCAAGCCACTACAAACCTTTTCTAGCCAGCAAACAGTGCGGAGATAATGCTAAGCTATGGGTTCTGTCCTAAAAGCCGAGAATGATGTTCTGTTAGCAGAATTGCCTCTTGCTGCTTCATTTTAGGGAAACAGAAGCAGGGGAGCATGATTTCTAAATGAACAGAAGGGGGCTGCTTGGGCAGTGTGGGCACCTTGGCACAAGTGTGCCACTTATCTGGCACAGAATTCACCACCTTGCTTAAGCATGGCATAGGCACAGCTTTCCTGTGCCATGTGGTTTTCCTTGTTACACATCGGAGTCTGTTTCTCAGTTATTAGTGGCTTTTCCTGTGGCTGTGGGACATTGTCGTCCCTGCTGAAAGTGCTAATTCTTTCCATTTCAGGGTGTAGAGGAACCTGGTGGCTTCCTCATTGGCTCCCTTTCTGGGAGGTGGGGCTAATGAGAGTTTGAATCCTTTCTTTTGTGTTCAGATCACAAAGAAGCGGGCTTCACACAAGCCGACTTACGAGAACCTGCGCAAGAGTTTAGAGGCCATGAAGTCCCACTGTTTGAAGAATGGAGTCACTGACCTCTCCATGCCCAGGCAAGGAAATCCAGGGTCCTGACGAAGATTGCACTGATTGATTGGTTGAATCTCTAACTTCCAGGCCAAGCTGAGAGTGTAGATGTAAAGGTAGACATATCCCTGCTCCTCAGAGCTCCCTACCAACTGGCTCTGAGGCCTTAGGATAGCTGTTTTCTAGCTTAAGTTGAATGAGTCAGAGTATGTAATGGGAGGCACACACCTGCCCCACTCCTCTGGGGAGTGCCCTTGGTGTTGAGACACATCTGTTGAGTTCTTGAGTGGTGTTGGAAGCTGTGGAGTCCCAGAACGGAGATAGCACTCACAGCTCCTTGCACGCTGCTGCCGGTCTCCTCCGGTTGAGTCTGTGCCAGGGAAGTTGTCAGTGATCTCTGCCGTTTATGCTGCTCGCCTACTTGTCCTTCCATGGAGAGCAGGCAGGACTTGTCCCTGCTGTCCCTTTGAGGACTTAAATGACATTGGATGTTCTGTGACCCTTTGCTTCCTCAGGAACTGGTCTCTCAGCCAAAAAGCTTTAGTTCCTGTCTCCTCACGCCTTATATACCTTTCTCTGCTCAGCCATCACTTCCTTCCCAGTGCTGGGATTAATGGTGTGTATGCTTCTCAAATACCGGGATTAAAGGTGTGAGATTTCAAGTGCTGGGAGTAAAGGTGTGTGACTCCCAAGTACTGGGATTAAAGGTGTGTGCCACCTCTGCCTGGCTCTGTTTTCTCTCCTAGACTGAGTCAATCTCATGTAGTCCAGGGTGGCTTTGAACTCACAGATCCAGACGGATCTCTGCCTCTGAGTGCTAGGATTAAAGGTGTGTGCCACCACTGCCTGGCCTCTATGTTTAATCTAGTGGCTTGTTCTGTCCTCTGTTCTTCAGGCAAATTTACTAGGGTACACAATATATCACCACATTTTCCCTTCTCTTTTTATTACCCTAGTAGTTTTCAGTCAGTGCTAACCAAGTTTAAGTGACTTTGGGTGTGACCACAGCATCAATTCTTTTTCTTTTTTTTTTCTTAAATGTACATTGGTGTTTTGCCTGCATGTATGTCTTTGCGAGGGTGTTGGATCCCCTGGAACTGGAGTTACAGACTGTTGTGAGCTGCCATGTGGGTGCTCTTAACTGCTGAACCATCTCTCCAGCCCATCATTCCTTCTTTAGTATACTCATGGTTTATGTATCAGAAACTTTTTTTAAAAATCACTATTCTTGAAGAAGTTCATTGTCTTGCTGTCATGTGAAATTGGGATTTTAAGTGTCCCCTTTATCCCCAGGGCTGTTGAGGATCAGTGTCATATTAAAAGAACAGTGTCAGATGGTAGAGCTTTACAGGTTGACCACCAGGCTGTGATGATCTCATTTTGGCCACAGCCCACATTTCTGGACATTCCATTTTTTGCTTCCTTTTGCAAAGGTCCTCCTCTCCCTTGCATCCTCTTTAGCATTCCGTTATTGTAAGTGTGTTTTAAACGTATGTGTATCTTCCCGTCCACTGAAGTAAGTTTTCATCGAAAGAGGGTAACTGGGCTAGTGGCCTCGTGTCAAAGAATGAAATCATTAGAAAGTAATAAGAATTGCCGGCGGTGGTGGCGAACGCCTTTAATCCCAGCACTCGGGAGGCAGAGCCAGGCGGATCTCTGTGAGTTTGAGGCCAGCCTGGGCTACCAAGTGAGTCCCAGGAAAGGCGCAAAGCTACACAGAGAAACCCTGTCTTGAAAAAAACCAAAAAAAAAAAAAGTAATAAATTGGCAAGTGAAGAGATATGGTGGCCACCTAAGAACTGTCTTGAGTGGCTTTCCACTGATACTGGACTGTCGATTCTTCATTGTGGCTGCCTGTAGGTGTGCGCCCTGAGGACTGGGGCTTGCATAGAGCCTAAAGGAAGTGGAAGGAGGAACAGCTTCCCAAAGTGCTTTTAGGTTTTGTTTATCCACACTTGATCGTAACCAAAGACCGGGAAATGATGAGATCTTTTCTTCTGTTTTCAGGATTGGATGTGGTCTGGATCGTCTGCAGTGGGAAAATGTGTCTGCGATTATTGAAGAGGTGTTTGAGGCAACAGACATCAAAATCACGGTGTATACACTCTGAACAGATGAAGATTTGGATGACTCACGGTTTTTGTGTCCTTTCTACTTGGCTGTAGGACTGAGCACCTGTAGGACCTCTAATGGGCAGGGGACAGTGTGTGAGGGATCTGTGTCACAGGCCAGATGTGGCTTTCTGTACTCCAAGACTGGAGGGTGCTGGGCCCACGCAGCGTGGCAGGAAACCAGCTTAGTAAGCCCACCGGGTGGGCCTGTTTTGCTCGTCCACTACTCGATTTGTTTGGCTGGCCACTAGGTGGCAGCGTTGATTCTAAAGCTCTTGCTTTTAAAGAGAAATTACGGAGAGGTAGACTTGCGATTCTTTGGCGTCTTTTATATCTGTGCACCTGGTGCCAGTGTGATGTCATCAAAATCATCCTAGGAAAGGACTATGGTTGTTTTGTGGTAGTTACACGTGTAGGTTTCTGCTGTCACCAAGGGGTTTGTGGGGACGGGAGTGGAACAATAAACCTTTCTGTTGGGGTCACTAAAGTTTGAGCACATGCGCGTCTTTGTTCTGGATCTTGGGGACAGGCTAAACCTGTGACTTAATTTTGAAGAGCCAGGGTTCACTGGGAAGAGCATCAAGGTAAGAGGAGGGTCCAGGTTGGTTCGTGTCTCTCCCTCCCTGGAAGATGGTAAGGTGCAGCTAACTGGATCTCGAGAGCACTGTGGTCGTCATTGGCTCCTCTTGAGAAGCTCGGGACACACCTGTCTGTGTAGGGAGAGCTCCTGCGCTTTGTGAGTTCCTGGGGAAACTAGGACCCTCCCACCTACCGTGGTGGAACTGAAAGGCTGCACAGTGTGAGTGCACCCGGTTGCTCAGGAATGCGTGGTGTTTCAGGCGTTAAAAAAAACAACTAAGTTTTACAAAAGGCTGGTGGGAGCACCGGGAAGGCACTGGCGACCGATCTGGTTCTTTCTCCCAGGGGGCAGCAGCTTGGAGTGTTTCACTTTTCTATCTGGGGACAGACGAGTTCTACGTGTTGCTCTGGGGGGAGTTCATTACAAACTTAGACCGAGGCTTTTATTGGAACCTTCTCGTGTCTTTAACACTGTAGGGAGAAATGTCTTAATTTCATGAAGTGGATGAGATCAGGGTGATGGGCAGAAGATGATCTTATTTCACTGTGGTAAATCTTTCCTTCCTTTCTCTACAGACTCAATCTGTAGCCTTTCATCTTAGGCGGCCCCTCTAGCAAACTACACCTCCAGCCCCTACGGAAACATCTCAATGCTTAGTCAAATCGGTAGCTCTCAAGGACTCCTTTGCTTTTAGGGGGATTATAGTTAATAGTTAATTTTTGTCAGGGAGCCTGATTATCAGTGACATCCTGGGCCTTGGTGGGGATGTTATCAAGTGCCTTGGGGTCAAATTCCGGTGATTCATCACCCATGAAACCTGAGGGAAGGAAACAGCCTGACAACAGACTGAGTACAACCTTCTTGGAAACCCAGATGGATCTGACTGACACCCAGGCGTGTAAGCGTGACTTCACCTCTGCAGAGCACTCCACAAACCTTTTGGGAAATGATACTTGCCACCTTCCGGTCATGGTCTTCCACGTGCTGCTTTTTGGAATCTCACAGTGTGTGTGAACATTGGCTTGGTTCTTTGGATCCTCTCTAGTGAGAAGGAAATTGCTTATTGCTTGGCCGTTGAGGTGTGGCTATCTCATAAAGTTCCACGAGCCTTGTGACCCCCACCATATTATCTTCAGAGGAAAGGAAAAGCTACCGTTTACAAAGAATCCCAGGAGAAAGTGTTTTCTTTATTTTTCAGTAGTGCTGGGGATGGAATGAGGGCCTTGCATACGCTAGGGACGGACTCTGCTGGCAAACTAGAGTTCCTCCTTCTGGAAGAAGTCCATGTGTGTGTCATCGCACGCAGATGGAGGTGAGAGGACCAATCACGGCGGTCTTCACCTTCCACCTGGTTTGAATCCGAGTCTCCTGGTTGCCACTGTTTGCCAGTCTGGCTAGCACACCTCCAGGGATTCTCCATCTCTTGTCATGTGCTACTGCACACTGCTTTACATGGGTTCTCGGGATTTGAACCCTCGTTGCCATTTCCCCAGCCCTCAGGAGAAAATAAGTGAATGTTGGGGTCGTGGTGAGAAGTCAGCCTTGGAGAGTGAGTTTCCTCATTGTCAAGACCTGACTTTACCACCCCAATGTCACAGCTTGGTTCTTAGCCTACAATATCCCTGTGCCCAGTATCCATGCACTGTCCGTGGGAACGTTCCACTGCCCAACTTTCTTAAAAGAACAGGCCACAAAAACCACACTATTTCTTTTATTAATGATGCTATTTTGCCTTTAAAAAAACAAACACCAACAACCCAGCCCAACTCAAAACACTTTTCTTGATGTATTTCAAAGGTCAGTGCCTTGAATCTGAGGATCTTTGTCTCAGGCAGCACCCTGGGAGGCAGGAAGAGCCTCCACCCCAGGTGCCCACGTACAGCTGCTTTTCTTCCCTTCAATTTCCTTTCCCCCAATAGCCACATTGCAAAAGGCATGACGGAGTGACGCCTGGGTGCGCTGAGTTCTCGGAGGGAGGGCCTTGTCCAGTACAATTGGTTGGTGTCAAATGTCCAACTCCAGGTATTGGTTGGTGTCAAACGTCCAACTCCAGGTATAATTGGGAAGACGGGCCTGTCCGGGGTGCCATCCATGTCACTGCTTCTCCGGGTGGCAGCGGGCAGACCTTCATGGAAAACAAAGTGTGTTACCGAGAGCCTTGCCGACCCGATAGCCAGCCCTCTAAGATAACCGAGGCTTCTTTGTACCTTTCCAAAAGGGACCCCGGCTGTTAACTCCAGGGCCTCCTGTGTGTTGGGAATCTCCAGCTCCAGGGGTAGGGGTGGGGGGACCCGGGGCCCCTCAAGACCACACCTACAGGGTATTTAAGGTCCATCCATAGACCTTCCATATGGTTTCTCTTCCCCTGAGATCTCCTGGGGATGCTTTGCTCATTCAATTTGGACTTTTAATTCAGCTTGAATTGGTATATTGCATTGGTGGGGTTACCCACTACCGGGGATGATTTTTCAAAACACTCATCACTGTGGTTCCTGGCTGAGCTAAGGTTGGGATGTTTCCTTCTTTGCTTTGGTATGGTTACAACAGTCCCAGGGGAGATCTGCTCGGAGTCTGTTCTCTTAAGTTAAATATATGGTACAAAGATTCGACTTGGCTTGGCTTGACTTGAGATGGGGTTCCACTGTGTAGCTTTGTCTGGCCTAGAATGTACTATGCAGACCAGGCTAGTCTCAAACTCAGAAAGTTGTTTACCTCTGCCTCCTGCATGCCGGTCTGCTAGTCTTAAAGCAGAAGATGAAATGAGATATATTTAGTTATTGGATGCTTCTTAGTGAACTTTAAGAAGGGCTCTTCTTTAGGGTCATTTAGACTCTGCCATAGCTTTTTTGTTGCCTTTGACCTTCCCCTCAGGAGCTGGGAAGACTCACAGATATGCACAGGGAAGTCTGCTAATGCAGTCAAGAATACTGGTGTATCTGTATACACAAGGAGTAATAGTCTTTTTTAAATTACATTTATTTGTGTGTATGGGTGCATGCATGTTTGGAGGTTGAAGAATAGCTTTTGGGAGTCAGTTCTCTCCACTATGTGGGTCCCATGGATCGAACTCAGGTTTTCAGGATTGGTGGCAATCACCTTCACTCGGTGAGCCATCTCGCTGGCCCAGAGAATTTTTTTTTTTTAATTTTTTTTTTGGTTTTTTTCGAGACAGGGTTTCTCTGTGTAGCTTTGCGCCTTTCCTGGAACTCACTTGGTAGCCCAGGCTGGCCTCGAACTCACAGAGATCCGCCTGGCTCTGCCTCCCGAGTGCTGGGATTAAAGGCGTGCGCCACCACCGCCCGGCTGGCCCAGAGAATTTTAAAATAAGCTGACTTAAACATGCACTTCCCCTCATGCTCGATTATTTATTGAGTACCAGTTAAAATGCTCCGTGATCCCAGATTAAAACTTTTTAATCATCTGTGAAATTCATAATTTAATGAAAAAAAAAATCCCTGAAGACTTGCTAGTAGTTTGGGAGCTGGCAGAAGTGGCCTGTAAGTCTTCCCAGGGCTACCAAGATAGTTCAGGTTAGGCTCCCACCACCAGGCCTGCCACTGAATTCCCAGCCCCGAAGCCACATGGTGGAAGCAAAGCCCCAACTCTGCCAGGCTGTCCTCAGACCGCCACATGTGTGCCACGACACGTGCCCCCTCCCCCCCACAAATAAGTAAAAATTAAATATAATTTTATAAAGTAGCATTTTGGGGGGGGATGCTTTTGTTGTTCCTGTTTTGGGGATCGAGTAAGTAGTAGCCCAGGCTGGCCTATGAACTCTGCATTCTCCTCAGTCCACCTCTTGGTTCTGGGAACACACGCATAGAATAATAATACTTAGATTATTGTTGTTATTGTTGTTGTTGTTGTCAGTGGCACTGAGAATTAAATCCAGTATGTATGCATGCTAGGCAAGCATTTCACAACCAAACACACCCCAGCACAAATCTTTGGGCTTTGTAAGCATTCTACCACTGAACTGCAATCGCCACCCCAAACTCTTGGGGGTTTTCTTTGTTTTTGACTTTTGTTTTGAGACAAGGTCTCTTTAGGTAGCTTAGGCTAGCCTGAGAATTGTTATAGCCCAAGACAGCCTCTAACTCCTGATCCGCTTGCCTCTGCCTTTGGAGTGCTGGGATTGTAGGCACATACCTCAATATTCCTCTCTCCCATGTGGACTGCAAAAGAAAGCAGCTCAGGGGTAAAGTTACGCCAGTGGTCACCATTATGCTGGCTAGACAGTTACAGTAGGGGTACCTACACTAACAAAAATCTTTAAGAAATTGTAAGCAAGTTCTGTATTTCCAGGCGTCACCCTTGATATCTGTCTTTACTGCTGTCCTGACCCAGTGTCCTGTGTTATTTTATGGTGGGAACCTACCTCATGACTGCCCACAAAGTCTCTGTCCTTTTGCTAAAAAGAATAGACTGAAAATGTGTTGGCTAGGACAGGAAGATGCAGCCTGAGGATGACTGGGCACCCCACGTGCTTGCCTAATAGCAAACACCTGCCAACACGCAGCTCCGGAACATTGAGATTTCCAGAACGTGCCTGTGAAGCAGCGTCTTCTCTTAAGGGTATCAGGAGAGAGAAATATCAAACGTAAATTGAATGATCTTCATGGACACATGCTGCGCCCATGTTTTATGAATACAGCAGTCGTTCCAGAATTAAACTCGGGTAGGAGTGCAGTGAAGAGCCTTCACCATCACTAAATTTTGACCAGCGACTCGGCCTTGGAAAGGGGTTCAGTCAGCAGTTCCATGGAAGCAAAGTAGATCAGACCAAATTCAAAGGATGGTGGAGGATCTTTTGCCCTCTTTCCTGAGGATAATTGGCCTGTTTCTGTGAGAGTCTAATTTACCCTCAGCAAGAGGCCAAATTGGCCTTAATTGTGTCCTAATTATTTGCCTAAACAGCTCATCTTTATTTCCAGTTTCCTATCACCTCTTGACATCTGGAGGAGGCTACTTCTGAGCTGCTAGTTGAGTTACAAACATCTCTTAACCCTTTAGACATTCTGGTATAAACTAGCTCGCTGCTCTCACCTGATAGCATTTGACTCTCCATGAGTTAGTTCCCTGGGTGATTCTCAGTAAGAATGCCCTGGCCTTAGGCATCTACCCAGCAATCACTGAGCAACTCAAAGAACACCCCTCTGAAAGTGGGAGAGCAGATCTGGCTAAAATCAGAAGATGAATGCAGGCCTGGAGAGACGGCTCAGAGCTTAAGAGCTCTGGGTGCTCTTCCAGAGGACCTGGCTTTGATTCCCAACACCACAGGGTGCCTCACAAGTGCCAGTAAATCCAGTCCCATGGGATCTAATGCCCTCTTCTGGCCTCCTTGGGTACCAAGTATGCACATGGTACACGAACACACACATAAGCAAAATACCTATATCCATAAAATTTTTTTAAAAGAATAAAACTTCAAAAAAAAAAAAAAGAAAGAAAGAAAGAAAGGAAAAAAAGATGACAAAAGAAAAAAGCAAGAAATTGCCCCAAGAATGAAAATTCTGCATTACAGAAAAACAGGTTGTGAATTTGGGAATAGGGATCTAGAAAGTATCCACAGTGAGGACTTGGAGTCCCAGGAAGTGGAGTTATGGGTGGTTGTAAACCACCACGTGGATGTTCAGAGTCAAACCTGGGCCGTCTGTGAGAATAACCAGTGCTCGTAACCACTGAGCCCCCTCTCCAGCCTTATTTTTCAATACACATTTGTGTACGTCTGTGTGAGTATGAGCAAGTGCATTCTAGTGTCCGGAGTGCAGAAGAAGGTGTTAGGTCCCCTGGAGCTGGAGTCACAGGCAGTTTTGAGCCATCCAAGTGGGTGCTGGGAACCAACTTTACAAGAGCAGCAGTACTCTTAAGGGCTGAGCCATCTCTCCAACCCCAAGACGTGGATTTAGGTGGATCCGGGGAAAGGGAATGAAACAATGTTCTAGAATGTTTCTACAACAATTAATACAGAGGAGTGCACCCCCTTCAAATTGTGTTTCTTCCTACCTGACCTCAAGTCTTCTACCCAAGTAAACACAGATGGCGCCAGGGCACCGGGAAAACTCACAGAAGGCTGCGCTCTGCTGCCTACTTCAGGATATCTGCCAGCTTCTCCTCATAATATAGGAAGTTCTCCTGAATGTCCTCCCAGGGCTCAAAGGCCTTGGATTCACCCTCTTCTTGCTCCACAAAATTCTGCCAGATGTACTCGAAGTCCTGGGGTTTCATGATGCGCAGTTTGCAGCCGGCCTCCTTCAGCTTCTTCAGAGCGGCCTGGACCTCTGGCTCCTCCCACATGAAGAGCCGGCCCACCAGGATGAGCAGGCGCAGGTTCTTGGTCTTGCTGAGCGTTTTGAGAATTCGGTCAGCGCAGGCTGCACAGGGGCTGGAGGACACATACCAGGTGACATTGTACTTCAGGGCCGGGTCGCAGGCCGGCAGGATGGTGTTAAAGAAAGCCTCCTCAGCATGGGCACCTGCATGCTCATCCTCCAGGTAGCCCCGGGTCGCCTGCACTTGGCCTCCCTTGCTCTGTGCTTCCACCACATAGCAGAGGAAGGTCTTATTCCGCCCGGAACTGTATTCCACGTTCCGGAACTGAAATTTAAAGAAGTTGACAGGCAGCCGCTCCCTGTAAGTCACGGAGACAAGGCAGGGAAGAAGGGAGTGATGAGTCCTTGTTTCTTGGACCTAGATCGGGCAGCTCTCCAAGACCCATTCATTTCTACTGAAAATGGGCCTTTGCCTATGCTAATATTCACACACACACACACACACACACATATATATGATATATATATATATATATATATATATATATATATATATATATATACATATATATATGTACACGGAGGGGGCGCACAGAGGTCAGGACTGCTTACTACTCTTCGAGGAGACTTGAGTTTGGTTTGGTTCCCAGTATCAATATTCAGCGACTCACAACCACCTGTAACTCTAGTTCCAAGAGCTCTGACACCCTCTTCTGGCTTCCAAAGTCACCAGCACACATTCAGTGACATATACACATCAATATAAAAATACTCACCCCTTAGAAACACCAAAGGTCTTTTTATGTAGCCCTGGCTGTCCTGGAACTAATATAGACCAGGCTGGCCTCGAACTCACAGAGATCTACCTGCCTCTGCCTCCCAAGTGCTGGGATTAAAGGGATAAGACACCACTGCCTGGCATGAGAATAGTAATTTAATGAGGTCGTAGGTTGTGGAATGTCTCATGAGGAAGCAAGACAAAGATTTTATGGAGTGTTCCTTACCTTCATTTCTACTTTGTAGCTCGCATAGATTGCATTTTGGTCACGGAGTAGCCTATATCTCATAACACGGTGTTTTATTGGCTGTTTATCAATTGAAAGGGGTGTCACATGATCAGGGGCTAAGAATTATCTGTGAGACAAGTCTACCCAAGGGTACCACAGGGTAGGTAAGCTTGGTTGTAGTATCGGATCATTTGGCCCTTGGCCTCCACATGGCCGCCATCTAATAATAGCTAGGATGTAGACGGGAGAGATGTAAATAAACAGTCGAGAATGCTAGAACACTGCAAACGTGGACGGGAGAGGACATGGAGTGTGATGGTTAGTTTGTCAGTTCGACTGGATTTAGAACCACCCGGGAGACACATCTCTGGGAATGTCTGTGAGGGTGTTTCCTGGGAGATTTACCCTGGAAGGGAAGAGGTAACCCGAATTTTAGGTCCCAAACCGTGGCTCAGGCCTCAGATTGGAGAGAAAGTGAACAGGCCAGCGTCAGTGCTTCCGGCTCCCTGACTGGATGCCATGTGACCAGCTGCCTCACTCACACCTCCTCTGCTTGGAAGGACATCTCCTCACTCTGTGAACCCAAAGAAACTCCTCTCCAGTTGCCTCTTGTCAGGCATTTGGTTACAGCAACGAGGACAGTCTTGGGACGACATATGGAGGGTCGTGAAAGTTAAACCTTGATTTAGGAGGCAGTACAAATGTTTTTGAGTTCTCGAAGACAAGCGTGGCATCCAGGGAAGACCTGGTGATACCAGGCTGGTGCAGTACAGCTGGGCACTGCCTGCAGTTCAAAGAGCCCTCTAGATGTCTTTGGCAGTGGACTTGGTGCGTACAAGATTTAAAGGGAGAGTTATATCAGGCAGAAAATGGAATAGGAGTAGCTGGGTATTTTAAAGAACAGCGTGGCATTGATAAGGAAAGAAGGTGTCAGAGTTGACAGTGGTGTTCTTTTAAAATTACATATGTATAAACCTTTATTTATAGTTATTTATTTGTGGGGAGGAGGCACTTGTGCCACATCGTGTGTGTGTGTGTGGAGGTCAGAGGACAACTTGTGAGCAAAGTTTCTTTCCTTCCACCCCGCGGGTTCAGAGGATCGAGGTTAGGTCATCAGGATTGACAGCAAGCATCTTTACCTGCTGAGCCATCTTGTGGGTCTCAAAGATTGTTTTTAGTTTTCTTGTTTGTGAGTGTCTTCCTAAAATGTAGACCCGTATAGGTTTGGAGGCCACTGAAAATGAGTTTTCAAAGTCAGGAGTGGAAAGTGCTAGGCAGAGAGCCCGCTTTCCTTGTTATAACGGTCCCAGGGGCTGGCGCGGGGCTCTGTGAGAGCATTTGCCTAGCATGAGAGACCCCCAGCGCCACAGAACAAATGTGTAATCTCTGCACCTGCTGCAGGACATGCCCCGCTAACTCACCAGGGGCCTGTCTCTCCTCCTTACCTTTCCCCAGAAAGGTCAGCAGACTCCAGGGCTACAGGGGAGTCCCTAGTGTCCCAGACCTTGGCTGCTTAAAGCGAAGCAGCCGATTGGAAGAGCCAGGAAGCCCCAGTGACTTACCTCCTCCTGGCCTCATCACAGAACGTCTCCACCCATGTTCCCATGCCCCTGCTGGCAAATCAAGTTTCCAATATGGAGATGGATCTGTTGGAGGACCCAGCCCCAGGATTCCTTCAGGGTTATATTTAGCTCTCTAAGCACCTCCATCCCTAGCTGGAAGTGTTTATTATTTACTTAACATTTCAGCAGGAGCAATCACCTGCTGTTTTTCCTTTCCTCTTTCAAACCCTGATGGAACACTCCCCATTGCATACTTTCATTCACCCACCAAACCACCCTCCGGCTCTACCTGTTCCTCAGGGGTCCCCTTTCTTCCTGAAAGAGATTCCTGTTCCTGAGAACACAGAACTCATGTTTTCGGTATTTAAAGACTTGTTAGACTCCTCGCCCTCCCTAAGAGGAGTCCAAGCCAGAGCCCAGAGTTGCCTTCTATGCTGGATTCTGGGGGAGGGTGGTGTTGGAAGTATTTATGGCTATGCTGTAGGCTTGGGGCTTTAAGCCGTACCTGCCGCATGTGGTCCTTCAGGGTTTTGTTTTGTTTTGTTTTCCACTGAGCTCCCCTCATTCCCCCCACACACCCCATGCCTAAAGCGTTGCTCCGACTTTGTTCGGTGTGGCCTCACTGAAAGCCTGAAAGCGAGAACTGGGCCCAGTCAACAGTAGCAAGCTGGCTGAGTGGATGAGAACTGACTACTTCTAGAAGGCCCTCCCACAGGAACTCTGACATTTACCCCCTCCTCTCCTTCCCCAAACATGAAGAGAGAACCCAGAAACCCTAAACCCATGGGAGAGGAAGAAAGGTCGCCTCCCTATAAATATCCTTTCTGACCCAGCCCTGCCAGCAGTCCCAGAGCCCACCCCATCCCTCTCCCTGGCAGGGCCTCTGGGCTAGCTGCTTAAGGGAAGACCTGCCGCCTACACTCCCCTTGGCTTGGCTAGAGCCTGGGCTTGCCTGGTTCCTCTGGCTCCTCCGTGGGCCTCTTGGTCAGAAGGAGCAGAAAGGTCAAATAAGGTTCTTTGGGTCTCCTATGGACTACCTCAACCAGGAAAGAGCTGGCAGAGGTCTGGAATTATTGCAGAGAGCTGGATAACATGGCTACCTCAGGCAACTGTGGAAACACAGGATAAGCCATAGGGGAAGAAAGGAAGCAGGGACATCTAATTTCTCAGTTGTAAACCTTTTTCCTAATCACACAGTATGGCTGAGTATTACTCTCAACCTCAGTAGATTTCACGGTTAAAGGAGGAGCGGACATTCTGTCTCTGTGTGTGTACGTGTGTGATGTGTACATGTGTGCATGCGTGTTGGGAGGGCAGGCTGGAGAGTGACGACGGTGGCAGGTCTTGTTTCCCTGCACTTAGTCACTCGTCCAGGTGAAGACCCGGGAGTGTGACTCCAGTGCCCTCCTTAGGTACCACTCACACTGGGCATCGCCAGGAACAAACAGAGAAACACTGGACCCTCATACCTATTCACAAAAGAGTTCCTCTGCCGAAGGAGGGAGAGCCAATGTGGGTGTGTGTAGTACGTGTTGTTTCTAAGGTGCATGCTTTAAACATTTGTGTTTCCCAAGCACAGATACACAATGAAGGGGGGCAGCAGTGGAGTCCCTAAAAGCTGGTCAGAGACGGAATATCTGCTACACAGTGGCCCACGCAGTGGAGCGTGCACTCAGGACAGACGGGATGTTGACTTACTTCAGTTCCCCTCACTGGACCTGTCTGTGAGCCCTTGTCAGAGGGGTAGCTGTTGCTTTTCTCAGACTCTCAGTGAAAATGCCAGGAGTGAGGGTTAGAGATCCGGTGCTCCCCCAGCCTGCTTGGAGGGACTCAGCGCAGCAGCTAGGCCATCTTCATCACAGACTCCTCTCGTGCTCTCTCGCTCTTGCTCTCTCTGCCTCTCATGTACCCACTCTGAGACGGCCTTTCGCTCCCCCAACCCCGATAAATCTCTTGCATGAGATCTGTTGTGTGGTGTGATCTTTGCGGCATACCTTGGCCTGGAGACCCACCAAGGTACTCCTGCCTTATAAATAGTGGGCCCAGTCAGGAAGAGGAGTATAGAGCAAGACAGAAGGTTCTAGAACTAAGGAGAAAAGGCTAGATTTGCAGGACTGATGAAGGCAAGCAGGAAGCCAGTGCCTTCTCCGTGGGACACTCAATCCACACAGCTTTGACCTCCCTGAAGGCCAGGGTGGCAGCTGATGGGCCATTTTCTGTTTCTAGTAGCCCACTCTTCAGCATGCTCCAGAGGCCAGGGTGGGGATTTGTGGCATAAGAATAGTGTTGAGGGGGCTGGGCATGGCAGCGCATACCTTTAACCCCAGCACTGGTGAGACAGATGGGCAGATCTCTGTGCATTTGAAACCAGCCAAGTCAAGACCTGACTTTGAATCTCCAGAACCCAAGTAAAGAGCCAAATGTGGTGGTGCCCTGGCAGGAGACAGGGACAGAAGACTCCCTGGCAGCCCATGGGCCAGCTAGCTGGGCAGACACTGCAAAACGAGAGACCCTGCCTCAAACAAGGTGAAGGTGGGGATCATCCCTCAAGGGAGTTCTTCTCTGACCTCCATATATACACCATGGTATGCATGCTCCCACACTCCCACACTCCCACGAACGTGTGCATACAAACATGTGCTTGCACACACACACATACACCACACACACACACACACACACACACACACACACACACACACACGAATGGTGTTGAAGGCTTACTCCACAGACATACATGTGAGCAAAACATTCATACGTACACATACAGCAAGTAAACCTAGAAGACTGAGAAGACCATGGTTAAGAGAAAACTCATTGTGCCATTTATCTTCAGCCCACCATACCCTGTGACAGCAGGCTGTGCTTTCTACAGAAGCATATACAATTCCACACATAGAAGGGTGGTACTAGGTAGAGCCAGGATCACGATGGCAGAGATGGAAAGATGGGGATCGTGTTGTCCTAGAGCACCCCTGTGCTTTCTGCAAGGGCATGCTTGGAAAATTCTACATGCTGAGAACTGCAAGTCTCTTTATATTCTCTTCATTAGAAGCCCTCCCTCCAGCTCACTTCCTGTTATAGCGGCTGGCAGACAGCCTAACACACGGAAGTGCCCATTCATTAGTCCATTCATTTATCCTACAAATATTTATTGAGTACCAATTGAGAGCTAGAGATAAAGCAGTGAGAGAGAGAGAGAGAGTCCTTGCTTTCCTGCAGGACGGCTACTCTAATGGAAACAAGCACTAAGTGCACAATTCATAGGTGGCAAATATTTGCGAATATAAAAGTCCTCGATATGGTTTGCTTGAGGTAGTGCTATGCTCTGGAGTCATAAGGTCCTGAGGTTCATTCATGCCCTACGACTCTGACTAACCTTGAGCAAAGTCCCTCTGAGGTTTATTTTTTATATGCAAATGACTGAGTAATCCAACCTCCTAGATTTTGATCAATAGTAGATACATAATAAGCTATAGCTAGTATTGATGGATGATGCCTTCTCTAAGCCTCAAGTTATACCTTTCAAAGAGCCACCCTAAGCTTAGGCAAACCACAGAAAGAGAAACTTCTGGAACTGAGACAAATATAACCAGCTTTCTGAGAGAAAGAGGAAAAAAAATCCCCAAGTTGTAATGTGTAGTGATTTTTCTTTTTACACAATCATCAGTGTGTGTGTGTGTGTGTGTGTGTGTGTGTGTGTGTGTGTGTGTGGTGTGGTGTGGACATCAGTCTCTGCATGTCATGCCACCTGTTTGGAGTCCAGAGGACAATTTTGTGGAGTTGGTTCTTTCCTTCCACCTTTACGTGGGTTCTGGGACTCGAACTCAGGTTGCCAGGCTAGCAGGGCAAGCTCCTCTACCTGTTGAGCCATTTTGCAAGCCCAGCGTTTGCTAATTTCTCTCATGTAAACCCTGCACTATGGAGATCTCAAAGCATGAGTGGAAATCACTGGATACAGGACAGGGAAGAGATGGGCAGAATCTTCTCTCCAGAAGGGAAGATCTGGCTTCAGCACACCCTACGGCTTTAGACCCTTTTCCAGAATCTTCTGCCATCTTTCTTGTCCTTGTGCTCAGGTCTGCTTTCCATTATCTATCTGAAGCACCCCATGTAAACAGAATCACCACAGACAAATCTCTCTCCTCGTGCCTCTACAAACCTTCCTTGCTTCAGACTGTTCTGAAATGTGTTCTCTGCTCTTCTAGTTTCAGCCCAAATCTAAGGAGCATTTTAGAGCCATCCCCTGTGGAGTCAAGACGAGGGAAGGAGTGGCTTCACTGGCCCTCTGGAAAGAGAAGGAGAGGCCAGCCATCTTTCCGGGTCCGGAGAAGACAAGGCCACACCTCTGGGCTATTTTAAGTATCTGTTTATCCCGAGAGGCCTAGAGGACAGATCACCACAGCTGTTGCCTGTGTCCAGGAAACACTCAGAGTTCCACCTCCATCCAGAAGTGCTCTCAGAGACCCAGAACTGTGCGCCTCTGTGCCCCTTTCTCTGAGCCTTGGGTCATGGAAAACCTGTAACTCTCATTGCCATGGGAGACCCATGGGCAAGACACTTGGCTGGGAATCCAGAAACCTGTCACTTCCTGGTTCTTTGGTTGTAGGTATATTGTTCTGTCTCTCTGAATCTGTTTCTCCTCTCTCTCTGCATTATGAATAAGCAGTCTCTTGACTGTGTTGTGAAGCCTTAGACAAATGTCAGTTACTTCCGAGACCTTCAGGCTCCACTGCCCTGGGACCCCAGTGCATGTTCAAGTCAACAGTCTAATTTTGTTGTTGGCTCACCTTGCCCCTGTACCTGGGAGATCAGGAGCTGCAGAGAGTGGAAGGCATGTGTGTAACCCAGGACAGCATGGTCCAGCATGCTCAGGTGTCAGTAAAAGGATCCTCTGCCACAGGCAAGCCACTGGAATTGAGGACTCTGCTGGCCTGTTTGCCCTAGGCTTTCCCTGTGTCTATATTAGTCCGTGCCCAGCTGTTCCCTTAATCCTAGGATGAGAACAGGATTAGCTGGGTGAGCAAGAGTGAATGGAAGTTCAGTGGCCACTCACGTCTCAGGAACCAAGCTACATTTCCCCTGGGCTCTCTTAGAAGTCAGAAAATATCTGAGCAGGAAGGGACATTAAGAATCAAGTCAGGTGAGCTTCCTCATGTTAGAAATAGGAAAATGGAGGCCACACCTAGAGTATTGCACATCAAGCATAAGACAGCAAGTCCAAACTGCTGTCCAGGGCTGCTTCTCCCCATGAGAACATCCATGACTTTGTCCCCCTGAGAATCAGTGTGCCTCCACCCAGCCTTCGCACATTGCCGAGCCTGCCATGAGAAGCCCCGTGCAGGGGGAAGCCTGCCGCCCGCCCCTTCTTACTCTCTGCCTTGACCTTAGCAGTGTCTTTCTCTCTAGGAATAGAGAGAGGTGAGGAGGAAGGCTGCTATTGTTCATGTCTGGAGATGGGACAATCTGGACAAGAGGGGACCCTGAACACGGCTTTCCCTAGGGACCTGTAGACTGTTTGATCCGGGCACAGTTGCTCCAGGCTGTGTGGAGCTTGTGGGACAGCCCCTCTGTGTAGACGCTCCTAAAGTCTGCACTCCAGGAGATGACGGTCCACCAGGAACGTCTTTAGTGTGCCATTCTCACCACATTCCTTGGGAGTGGGTCATATGCACAGAGGCTGGTGATACCCAGAACCCGCAGCAAGTCCAGATGGCCACCAGGGCTCTTTCTCTCTCCCTCTCCATAGCATCCTGCCACCATCCCTCCTGAAGCTTCTCTCAGCAAGGCACGACTCTGCCGTTGCACATGTCAGAAACTGCCATGATTCTGTGGGTCCCTTCCTCAGAGGCACTCCCCATTCCCATCTCCTACTGATGACAGAGTCTAACATGTCACCTCAAGAAGCCAAGAGTAGCTGGACCTGGTGGCACACGCCTTTAATCCCAACACCGGAAAGGAAGGGGCAGGAGGATCTGTGTGAGTTCAATGCCAGCCTGGTCTACAGAGTGAGATCCAGTCAGCCAGAGTGACATAGTAAGACCCTGCCTAAAAAAAAAAAGTCAAGAGGCATTTGCTGCCCTGAAGCCCCTGCTAGGATGTTGGACACAGAGCTTGAGCCTGACCTTGGCCCTACTATTCCCCTCCTAACCTTCCGCAGCCTGCTCAGACCCCACACTCTCCCAGGCGGGAGACCCCAGCCCCCACACAAGGCTCACCCAGTGACGATCTCAAAGGGCGGCAGGTCGATGAGCTCCTTCAGCTTCTCAGGGTCTTCTAGGTTCTCCAGATCTTCTCCATTCTGGGAGGCTGGCGCTGCAGCCTCAGCGACCTCTTCTTTCTGAGCCATGGAGGAACAGTGGCTGAGAAGTGGAGGGGTTGTGAAGCCAGCTGGGGCCTGGCGGCAGAGTCCCAAGCAGCTGTCAGCAGCTCAGCTTGGCTGGGGATGACAAGAAGAAGACCAGGCTTGGTGCTCTCGCCCTCGGCTGCAGGCTTTATAAGCAGGGCCCCCACCCCTCCCTGGAGCTGTCTCCCTCATCTTTTTTTTTTAACTGGATGACTGGCAGTGACAAGGATGGGGAATGGAAACTCTGGCCATGCTTCTGCCCCTATTTATCAGCAGGCAGACAGGAAGCTGGCAGGTGCGGAGGGCTGAGCCAACTCTTCCCCCCCTCTCTCTCCCCTCTCACCCTGTGTTCTCAAGTGGCTCCTACCCAGACCCAACTGAGCTTTGGGGAGAAGCCCTCCCAGTGTTTTAAACAGGATGAGAGCCTGTGGTGGTGGAGGAAATTGTAGAGAACCCGGCCATTCCTGTTGGGGGCTCTTGGAGGGCACGAGATAGAAACCAACGGTTTGAAGTGAGAATGTCTGTTGCTACTTCATGCTGCATATGCTTGTTGTGAGTCCTGGTTGCCACAGCAATTGGCTGCTGGTCTTTTTCTTTTAAAGATGTCTGTGTGTATGTGTATGTGTGTGTGTGTGTGAAGTGTCTGTGAGAGCATACGCTTTCCTGTGTGTTTGATGGCCGGAAGAGGACACCAGGAGTCTTCCTCTTGTACTCTCCTGTTTCTTTGAGGCAGGATACCTCCCTAAACCTATGCCTCACATTGTCTGAGTTAGACTAGAAATCAGTAAGCCCCGTCATCCTCAGGTTTCTGCCCTGCTCCGAGCTGGGTTTACAGGTGTTTCAAGGCCACCCAGCTTTTTCTGTGGGTGCTGGGATCCAAACTCTGGTTTTCATGATTGAGGACCAAGTTCAATCATCTCTCTGGCTGCCAACCACTAATCCTACAGCCTTAGGGTGCTCAGTTTACCGAGTTCCAAAGTTTCTAAATGGGCCTGCTAGCGAGTTTAGTGGCTTACCTGTAAAAGTGTATTTAAGACTCTCCATAGCCCTGGGATGCAACATGTGCTCTTTCCGTACTAAACATGGGGACACAGAGACTCACAAAAGGGTTAGGGTGCTTGCTTGAGGTCATATAGACCCAAAGTGGATCTGGTAGGATTAAAATTCCATTTAGTGCAAAGGGCAAATGTTCAGCCTTCATCCCCTGCACCAGGCCTGTGCTCATCTGACAAACGTGTGCTGAGCAGATGCTCTCTGCCAGGAACTGTTCTAGGCACGGAGGTGCAGAGCAGTCCAAAAATGAAGCAAAGGAGAGTCCTGTTCTCAGGGAGCTTGCCGGTGTCAGCGGCCAGGCAAGCTAAGTCAAAGAAGTGATAGGTTTTGGTAAGTGCTGGGAAAACAGGCAAGGACGGTTCCAGCAATGACCAAGGGTGAGATTACATTTTAAAAAGATGTTTACTTTTTATTTGTTTGTCTATTTGTTTATTTTTTGAGACAGGGTCTTGCTATGTAGTCCGGGCTATCCTGGGACTCTGCTTGTAGACCGGGCTGGCCTCAAACTCAGAGATTCACCTGGCTCTGTCTCCCAAATGCTGGGGTTAAAGGCATGCACCACTGTGCCTGGCCTTTCTTCTTCTTTATTTATTTATTCATTTGGTTTTTTTAAGACAGGGTTTCTCTGTGTAATAGTTGTTGAGGCTGTCTTGGAATTTCCCAGAGACTAGTCTGGCCCTGAACTCACAGAGATCCTCATGCCTCTGTCTACTAAGTGCTGGGATTAAAGGCATGCACCACCATGCTGGGCTTGGCCCTTATTTTTTTATTTTTAATTGTGTGCTTTTGTGTATGTCTCTCTACGTGTATATATGCATGTGAGTGCAGGTGCCTGCAGAGGCCAGAAGGGAGCGTCAGATACACTGGAGGTGAAGTTACAGGAAGTTATGAGCTACCCATGTGGGTACTAGAAACTGAACTCAGGTCTTCTGCAAGAGTAATATGTGCTCTTAACCACTTAGCTACTTCTCCAGCTTAGATTAGATTTTAATAGGGAAGGACTTTGGAAAGAAACAGGGAGCGCTGGGAAGGAGACAAAGGAGGCATTCATATGCCTATCTAAAGGGAAAGTGTTCCCAGCAGAGGGAGAGGGGGTAGGCGAGAAGGGAGTGAGAGGTGTGTGCAGGGGGATTTTTCGGGGTTGCTACAGAGGTTCTGAGATTTCCTACTATGTTTGAGGAAGTAGCAACAACACCTGAGTGGTTGGAGAGTCTTAGGAAGGAAGCCAGAGGGAGGACAGAACATTGCTGTGGGATGCCTTTCTGTATGCTGTGAATATACGCTGTTCCCATTGGTTAGTAAATAAAGCTGTTTTGGCCTATGGCAAAAAAATCCATGTATGGCCAGGCAGGAAATCCAAATAGAGATACAGAGAAAAGAAAGGTGGCGTGAGAGAGACGCCAGCAGCCCCCCAAGAAGCAGCAAGATGTCAGCAGACTGGTAACGCCACAGCAACGTGGCAACTTATAGATTAATAGAACTGGGTTGAGTAATAAGAGCTAGCTAGCAAGAAGCTTGAGCCATAGGCCATCCAGTTCATAATTAATATAAGCCTCTGAGTAATTATTTTATAAGCAGCTATGGGACCGCAGGTGGGAAAGATTTGTCCGGACCTCGGGGCTGGGCCAGACCAGAGAAAATTCCCACTGCAGGATACAGAGGAGCTGTTATTACTGAGCTGGTGAGACACATATCCCACTTCTATTTTTGCAGGATCAGTGTGGTGGTGCACACCCGTGAACCCAGCGTTTGGGAGAAGGAGGCAGAAAACCAGGAGTGCAAGGCCAGCATTGACTATGTACTGAATATGAGGCCAGCCTGGGCTATAAGAGACCCTTCTACAAGCTATAATATATCATATATGCTGTACTATACTACACAGTACTATATTATACTATACTGTACCATACTGAGGGACCCATTAGAAGTTCAATCAAACCAGACAGAGAAAGAATTGAGCTAGAATGGCATTGGAGGACAGCTAGGCAGTGTAGAGCTCATGTGTTGAGTGCTTAGCAGGCCCCCCAACTTTCTATATTTGGGGTGATACAAATGCTCTAGAATTCTCAAGGAAATGAAAAAGTGGTCAAGACCACCTGGTGATTAAAATGAGGACCCTAAACATATTGGTTACAGGGAGGGAGGCTGGGTACATAACTTGGTAGAGTGCTTGCTTAGCATGCTAAAGCCCTGAGTTCGATCCCCAGCACCAAACAAACCAGGCATCAATCCAGCACTGAGGAGGTATAGGCAAGAGGACCAGAAGGTCCAGACCATCTTTGGCTATGTAGCAAGATTAAAGCCAGCCTTACCTACATGAGACTGTCTTTAAAAAAAAAAAAAAAAGTGTTCTAGGGAAGTGGTCTGGGGGTCAGACTAGAGAAGAGGAGTCAGGAAGGGTGGGGTGTGGGACTCCATTTCCAGAGAGTTCTGAGCTGCATAGTGCACCATTAGTATGGGTCCCGAGCATTTCTAGTCATAATGTCTCCCTGCTGTCCCGTCAGAATTACTACAAATGTTACCTGAGGTCTTCTAGTTGGACAACAAATTACATGTTTGTCCTACTTATTAAACTGATGACTGGTAGTATTTGTGTCCGGAGAGAAAAATATAAAATTTCTCAGGAGACTCAAACACAGGATGTAAGAAAGTGCCCGGTCCACGACGCAGTGTCAACAACAGCTGATAAACAGTCAAGAGCATTTGTTATGACATAAGCATACAGCATCCAGATGCAAAGCATTTACTCCATTCTCCGATTGAATCAACAGTTAGTGAGAGCTCGTATGTGCCAGGTGCCATAGTGAATATCAAGACTGTAGAGATGAATATGCAGGGCTTGAGTCTGTAACATCTGGGGCATTAATCAGGCACTCAAGCATGCCTCGTCTCATTTAGTCTCACACGTGAATTATTGGGCTCACTTTGCAAGTTAAGGGGCTGAGTGCTTGGAAAGGGAAATTGATTTGTGTAAGCTCAACATGCGTTTGTGTTCAGGTCTTCTGAGCCTAGGTCCGGTTTCATTTCTAGGGCTGCATCCAGGCACCAACATCTCCAAAGTGCTGTACCTATGAGGCTGGGGGAGCCGGCTTGATGGTTAAAGGCATTGCCATGCAAGCTTGAGGACCAGACTTTGTGTCCCCAGAACACATATCAACGCCAGGTGTGTGTCTTGGCTCACCTGGAATTCCAGCCTCAGAAGGAATGGGATCCCCAGAGTGATCTGACTACCAAGGCTGGACATATCTTGAGCTCTGTGTTTGATTGAAAGGCCTGCCTCAGTGAAAGAGCAATGGGGGCTGACTCCTGATGTCAGCTCGGGCTTCCACAGGCACGCACATGAGCATACACGTCCACACATATTTAAAAATGCATAAGCACACACACACATGCCATAAACACATGCACAAGGTGTGGATAAAAGTAAAGCATTGTAAATATGAGTCCCTCAGTGGAAGAGGAAGAGCCCCGGGTTTCTGGAGGACAATCCTGTCTGTTCACTGGTACTCAGGGAAAGACTTTGTCACTAAGGACATGTTCTTACATCTTGGTTCTCACATATAACCTTGGATAGGAAGGGAATGAATCCCACTCACAGTCTCATCTTACCCTGATTCAGGGTGGGATCTTAGACAACTACTTCACATCTCTGGACCTCAGTTTCCCTCTCAAGCTACTGAGCTGTTGCTCTAAGGAATGGAGATGATGGCGTAGGGTCGGTGGGCAAAGTCCACGGGGTGCTGGCGATGAGCTCTGGCAAGAGTTTCCTGACCCTCCCCATGGCTCTGGGCGACTCTGGGGGAGAGTGAAGAGGTAGCCTACACTGGCCCTTGCTGCTACGGCACCCATAGAAAATTTTCCCGTCGACCTCTCCAGGGGAGTGAGCTGGGCCTTCCCCAGACTGAGGACTGACAGCTTCCTTTTCCACTGTTCCTTTCCAGCTTCTCCTGGCCCCACCCGCCCCGCCCCCAGGCCCTCTGGCCAGCGCTGGCTATTTATAGCACCTCCGAGGGACCTGAATTCCTCACTGGTCCCTGGCTCTCCTTTCCAAATCAGGCCAGTTTCTCTGGCAGCCCAGAGTGCCGCAGCTAATGTGGAGGGGGTGGGGGTCAGGTGCCAGGAACCTGGCTGCCCCCCATGAGGTTGACCCTATACTCTCTTACAGGGCTAGCACACTCTGTCCCCTTTGAAGCCTGTGAGGGACAGGTCTAGCAGCCCTCTTACTGCATAGCAGGGTATTTTATTCAAGGTCACACAAGGAGTTTAGTGGGGCACTGCGATTTGGTGCCAGCCAAGGCTTTTCCCACGATGTCATGATGCCTGGAATTCAGTAGCACCGAGTGAGGGCTTTCATACTCCCTGGCTGCTAGCCTGACACTCCCCTGAACACCTGCAGATGAACTAATTTATTCCTCACCAGGATATTTCTGCCTGGTCTTGTTTTGGGCGCCCGTTTTACTGACAAAGGAAACAGTCCTGGAGGTTAAGTGACTGGCCTAAGATGGTACCTCTAGGGAAGGCAGAACTGGCTTCCAGAGCCGTGTTCTTAGCCCTTATCAGTCAGTTATTACTGCTGCCAGGCTCCCGGGCCAGCTGAAGAATGTGGTGGGGGAGAGGAGCAGGGGAGAGGAACGGGGGAGCTGGAGAACTCAGGAGTTCTTGCTGAGAAAGCATGCTCTGGGAAACACTTGGTACTGAGCAGCAGTGTATGTTGGGGTTACCGGTACGGAGATACCCCACAGTCTGGTGCTAGTCTGTCTGCACGCCCCCTCTGCTGGTGGCAGTGGCTTGCAGGAGCTTGATTACACACAGGAAAAGGTGCAGACTTCCCCTCATAGCCCAGTCCCCACGGTCACTGTGGAAAAGATTCAGGTGAGGAGGGGCCAGGGCCGGGCGCAGACCCTCTGTTCGCTGGGTGTTCGCTGGGTCTTGGGGGCGTATTGAGCTGCTCTCACTGGAAAGGGGAGAGGCCCGCAGAGGGGCAGGCGGAAAATAGAAGCCCCATCAGGGGAACCTTTAAATTCTTACTCTGTGAAAGAGGACACCTCAGGAGGGTGTTGACAGAGTGGGTGTTTTATGTGTAGGGACAGCTGGGACCCTAACAGTGTGTTGCCCAGAGACCCAGTCCAGGCGTGCTGCCCCTCTGGTCACTACCGAGACGAGGAACACAAACAACTGAGCTGGGCACCAGACACCCCCTGGCGGGCAGGAACCTGCCTTCTCTGGTAACTGCTCTGTTGACATAAACAGGAGGTGTCCAAGGCTTTGAGGCAAGGCTGGCGGGGGACAGGGGTGGAAGGTCAAGGGTCTCCCAGAGTCTGAGGCTGGGCTTGGAGAAGAGACCAAAATCACAGGGGCAGGCCAGGGTGTATGTTCTGTTGCACAAAACACAACAGTTGCCTTATCTTGAGGGACACACTGCCCTGGGCAAACGGGCAGTGTAGGACTGGTCCTGGTCACCATGGTCTTCCATTCCGGTGGCCACTCCTGGCACCACCCAAGCTGCCAGGCATTGCCCAGCTAGAGTCTTTGAGGAAAATGATCTGATAAGAACTGTCCATTAGAGTGACTAATAGTGTCCCTCTTTGAAGGGATCTTGTAAGGTCAACCAGCGACTACCTGGAATAAGCTATGAGCTCAACAATCAACATTTGGGAAGAGAATTGAGCCCTGAAGAGGAGAAAGGCTTTAGAACAGAGGCACACTGACAGGGCTTGGGGCTTCGCTGTTGCTCCTTTGAGCAATGATTCCTACATGGGGAGGAGGACTCGGCCATCTAATCCCCAGATAGTGAGCGGGCCCTGACTAGACACCTGGGAGGCAGTGTAACCAAGATGGCGTTTTCCTGATTTTGTGCTCCCAGAGGTGACTTGAGTGTGTGGGGGTATGATGGAAGGCTTTCAAAATTAGGGTTCTTTAAAAAAAAAAAAAAGTCGTCCTGGGCTGGAGAAGTGGCTCTGTTGAGAACTCATACTACTGCAGAGGACCCCAGTTCCATTGCCAGCACCCACACCAGGGGCTGGAACTCCAGCTCCAGGGGAAGCAGATGCCGCCGGCCTCCAAGGGAACTGACGTTTACATGCACGTATCCCTCACACACATAATTTAAAAATAGCATTTAAAAAAGTTATTTTTTTATTTTTCACTTGTTGACCTCTGTAGGGAATGTGTGGGAGAGAAACCCTTGCCCCGTGTTCCCACCCAAGGACCTGGCCTCTCCTGCCAAAGATCCACAGCTCACTGGCTAGAACGCTTCCCTAGCTTACAGCAAGGCCTGGGCTCCATGCCCCATACCACATGAACTTGTGTGGTGGTTCACTCCTGGAGTCCGGCACTCTGGAGGTGACAGCGGGTGGGTCAAACGTTTAAGATCACCCTTGACTACACAGCAGATTTGCAGCAGCCCAGGCTATGTGAGACCTTGTTTTCAAAGAATCAGAACAGGGCTGTGGAGACAATTCAGTGGGTAAAGGCAGTTGCCACCAAGCTTGGTGACATGAGTTTGATTGCCATGATCCCCTTAACTCACAGGGCTAAGGAAAGAACAGACTCTTCACATGACCTTGAACAAAAGCTCCCTTCTGATCACTGCTGATCTGAGGCCTCCCAAACCACAGCATACAGTGCTGACCCCACAGGAGTCACCAATAGACACCCTGAGCTCAGCCCTGCATGTGAATCAAGGCTGAGAACTGGCCAGCACCAGTAATAGGAAAGACAGACAGAGGAAAGGCTAGGGTACGAGATGTTCCTTTCCTGGCTGATGACTATGTAATAGATTGTACGACTTCCTTTTTGACAGTGAAGACAGGGGCTGGAGACACAGCTCAGCTCGTAGGGTGCTGGCCTAACATGCATGAAGTCCGGGGCTCCATCCCCACACTGCATAAACCAGGCCTGGTGGGCCATAAACCTGCAGTCCTAGCCCTGGGGAAGTGGAGGCAAGAGAATCAGGAGTTCAAGGTCATCCTTCTATCCTGGACTACACAGAGAGATCAGGGCTACCCTGGGATACATGAGATCCTGCCTCAACACACACAGACACACATTCAGATACACACACACAAAGACACAGACATACACATAGACACACAGACACACACATACAGACAGACACTCAGACACACACACACAGACACAGACACACACTCAGACACACACAGAAAGACACAAACACATACAGACACACATAGACGCACACATACAGATAGACCCTCAGATACACATACAAAGACACAGACATATGCACAGACACACAGACAGACAGACAGATGCAGACACACACAGAGACACAGACACATGCACACACACAGATACACAGACACATGCACACACACTTCCTGGCCTTTTTTCTTACCTTTCTGTTACATTAGAATATTGCCTGTAGTGCCTGTTGAAACTCTTGGTCTCCAGCAGGTGGTACTGTTCTGGGAGGTTCTGGAAACTTCAGGAAGCAGGGCCTACTTGAAGGAAATAGGTGGCTGGAGGTGTGCCTTGAAGGTTACACCTGGTCCTTGATTCCTTCTCCGCCTCCTGTCCACCCAGAAGGGAAGAAATCCTGTGGTCACATGTCCCACCCCTATGATATGGGACCAGCATTGATGGAGTGGACCCTTTGAAGCTGTTAGTGAAAACACACGTCCACTCTTCAAGTTGCTCTCTCGGGTATTTCCGTCACAGCACTAAGAAAGCTAACTGAAAACACTCTGTCGGTTGTCACAGCCACAGAGAAGGCGGAGACAGACCAAGAATGGCCTGAACTACACATCATCCATTTTCCCGTTTTGTGTATTTTCCAAGGTTTTTATTTATGTGTGTCTATCTGTCTGTCTACCTGTGTGTGTGTGTGTGTGTGTGTGTGTGTGTGTGTGTGTGTGTGTGTGTGAATATGCATATCATATGCATGTGGGATCCAGAGGAGTGTGTCAGTTAGCCTGGAGCTGGAGTTACAGGTGATTGTGAGCCATCCCATGTGGGTGCTGGGAACGGAGCTCCAGTCCTCTGCAAGAGCATCAAGTGCTCTTAGCTGCTGAACCATCCAGCCTCTGTTTTGTATATTTTATGTTGTTTTTCTGTAGATTAGGATGGGCATCAGGACCCAGATCCCAGAACTAGGTTTTTTTTTTTTTGGGGGGGGGGGGCTATCCGGTAACAAAGAGTCCTCCAAAGGTGATAAGCCCAACTTGAGCTTCCGTAGCAGGCGAGTGTCCAAAACTAGAGCATCTGGACCCAGGCTTGTGTCTTCTGCTTGAGTTAGATCAGAGGTGGGAAGCATCTTGGAGGGTCAGTGTGGTATCTATATTAGTAAATACTGTAATGTCTATGTGAGACGATGATGGGAAGGACAAGGGCAGGTAGTTCCCGGGAACGCACCTGTCCAAGGTCATGCCGTGAGAATGGAGCTGAGATAAGAGCCACTCTTTGGATCTGGTGAGATGGCTCAGTGGGTAGAGCTGCTTATGGCCACACCTGAGTTCTGTGTCCAAAACCCACATGGTGGGAGGAGGGAAGCAGCTCTCCCGAGTCACGCTTGGACCTCTGCAAGCATCCCGTACACATAAGGAAGTGTAATAAAGTATTTTAAAAAATGAACCAGTGTACTGTTTTTCCAGGCTTACCCTTTGTCAGTCAGTGTTTCTAGCTAAGATTTATGTTTGGTTTCTATCCCTGGGAAGCCTGCTCTTTCCTGAAGGGAAACAGAGGAGCAGTAGATCTGGGGAAAGAGGAGGTGGGAGGGACCAGGAGGAGCAGAGGGAGGGGAGAGTGCGGGCTGGATGTATTATATGAGAGAAGAATAAATAAAAAGAAAACAAAACCAAAACCCAAACCAAAAACAACTAATTTTTTTTTTACATTTTAATTACATTTATTTGTGTGTGTATGTGTGTGTGTGTTATGTGTGTGTGTGTGTATGTATGTGTGTGTGTGTGTATGTGTGTGTATGTATGTGTGTGGTGTGTGTGTGTGTGTGTGTGTGTGTGGTATGTGTGTGTGTATGTATGTGTATGTGTGTGTGTGGAGTGTGTGTGGTGTGTGTGTGGTATGTGTGTGTGTGGTGTGTGTGTGTGTGGTATGTGTGTGTGTGTGTGGTGTGTGTGTGTGTGTGTGTGTGTGTGTGTGTGGTATGTGTAGGCATGTTGTCACAGTGTACATGTGGAGGTCAGAGGACAAGTTTTGGGAATCAGTTCCCTCCTTGTACCATGTGGGCCTGGGGATCAAACTCAGGCCACCGAGCTTGGCAGCAACCCTCTTTGCCTGAGCCATATCACTGGCCCGATTAAAAACTGTTTTTAAAAGTTAGATGTTGAACTGGATAGATGGCCTCAGCCATTGACAGTGCATAGTGCTCTTGCGGAGGACCCAGATTCAGTTCCCAGCACCCACATCAGGTGTCTCCCAACCACCTGTGACTGCAGCTCCAGGGGCGTCAGCACCCTTTGGCTTCCATGGGCACCTGCATGCCAGTGGTGCACCAAGCTCGCACACATCTGCATACTTTCAATAAGTAACTCTTTAATAAGTTACACGTGTAAGTAAAGCAATAAGCACAATGAAGTTGTTAGACTTTCAGTGTGTGGGTGGGATTTTCCTGGCCTCACTCATGCTAGGCAGGTCCCCACTACTGAGCTAGCCCCAGCCCGGGTTTTAATAGTTCTCTTGACACACAGACAAATCCATGCAAATGTAGAACGTCAAAAGCCCTGTGTTTTGGCCCTGTGGCAACAGTCAGGCTAGCTCACGAATCAGAGGAGGTGACTCCTGGCTCTTATTAAACGGTGGCTTCCTGAGTTCTGTGCTAGAACGGCTCCTCTCTGGGCTGCACACCCTTTCTCCCATCATTCCATTCACCCTTCCCCACACGGCTGCCAGGTCCCAGTTTTGCAGATGAGCAGTGTGAAGGCCAGCTGCTGGGAAGTCATGCTGGCCAAGTTAGTGAATGACAGAGTTGGATTCTGGGTATTAATTAGCTTTTCTCACCCGAGGAAACACCTGTGAAGTCAACTTCAAAGGGGAGCAGGCCTCCGTCGGCGCTCGCTGCAGACGCTTCCGTGTGTGGCTGGCTCCGTTACTGCGGGCCCACGGGGAGGCTCAACATCATGGCAGCCGTGGATGGTGGCGAAGCCTGCACACCTCCTAACAGAAAGTAATGGGGAGAGAGAGAGAGAGAGAGAGAGAGAGAGAGAGGCTCACAGTGACCAACTCACCAGCTCCTTCCGACTAGTCCCCACTCCTGTAGTCCACACTATCGATAGTCTAATCCACTGATGAGGTTGAACTCCACGCTCTCCATCACCTCTGATCTCTGACTCATTGAGGACCAAGATGTTGTGAACTGACCTTCCCCGAAAAGAAAGAACCACACCTGTGCTGAAGACTGACTGATTAGGGCTTCTTGCCTGTGGAGAGTTGGAATGGTGCCGATCCAGAGCCAAGCTACTTCGAGCTAGCCACCTTAACGGCCATTCTCCGTGCACCTCTGCATCTGACCTCACATCTTGTGGTTCAGAAGTCAATCTTGTTGGAATGTGTTAAAGGACTGATAGCTCCCCCAAGCCTGAAGCCGAGAATGTCATCAGACAGCGGAGATGTCCGTGCTCTGACCACCTGCCAGGACTCACCAACATTTTTGCAAATGATTATGACGTCCTTTGTCCTGGTACTGTGAAAACCTCATGAAACCGTACCGCGCTGGAACACGGAAATGGGGAACCTGAGTCTGTGTGCCCGGGTCATGCTCACTCATATTTGATTCCAGGATAAACTCTTATTCCCTTTGAGTTAGGAGCTGAGGGGGTTTTGTTGTTTGTATGTGTGTTGGGGTCTGTGTGTTCATATGTGTGTGGAGACCAGAAGAGATGTCTGTGTTTCCCTCAATCACTCTCCTATCTTGCTTATTTTTTAAAAATGATTTATTTATTTTGTTTTATGTGTCTGAGTGTTTTGCCTGCCATGTATGTATGTACAATGCTTTTGTGCCTGGTTCCGTGTTGGTCAGAAGAGGGCGTCAGATCCCTTGGAATTGGAGTTACAGATGTGAGCAGCCAAGTGGGTGCTGGGAACTGAACCCATGTCTTCTGCAAGAACAGCAAACGCTCTTAACTGCTGAGACAAATCTTCAGTCCAACCTTATTATTTTAATTAATTAATTAACCTTTTTTTTTTTTTTTAGACAGGCTCTCATTATGTAGCCTAGGCTGGCCTTGAACTCACAGAGATCCACCAGCTTCTGCCTCCTGAGTGCTGGGACCAGAGGTGTGCACCATCATGCAGCTGCTGCTTCTTCTTCTTCTTCTTCTTCTTCTTCTTCTTCTTCTTCTTCTTCTTCTTCTTCTTCTTCTTCTTCTTCTTCTTTTTTCAGCTAGGGTCTTCCATTGAATCTTCTGCTAGGCTGGCTTGCAAGCCTCAGCCATGCTCCTGCCTCTGCATCCCAGCACTGTGGTTGCAGAAGTGTGCTGCCACGCTTGGCTCTTCTGTGGGTGCCAGGGATCCGAACTCAGGTCCTCATGCTTTCACAGCAAACAGTTTACTAAATGAGCCATCTCCTCAGCCCCGAGGGCTGTGTTTTTGTATCAGCATCTTTGATATATGAGTCAGGGGTACATTTCACAGCTAAACCGTGACAGTCTGCCTCCAGGGACAGACTACTAACCACTGCACTCTACAGAGTGATCTGGCTGTCAGGGCCAGAGCCATCGGGCATCAGGTCACTGGCCACAGCGTGGGAAGCAAGGCCCTACATATAACAGTGGTTCATCATCTGTCTGCAGATCAGAGTCAGAAAAAGTTTCTGAAACTGTGTAAACTCCCCTCTTTTTCATTCCATCTATCCAAAGGCAAGGGTGGGATTGAGGGGGCGGGGGGGGGGGGGAGTGACATTTTGATTTTCTTTTTTCAAAGTGTGACAATGTGTTCACTTACTGGTTCATTCAATCCATCAAAGGTATGTGGGTACCTACTCTGTCCCCTGCAGTTCCCTGCTCTGCAGAGACAAAGATGGGTGGACCTCACGTCTGCTCTGCTGGGGTACAGGTGACCTGGCCTGCTGAGCGGAGCCTCCCTGGATGGAGGAAGGGGGATCGGGGTTCCTCTGCTGTGGGTGGGTGAGCTCTGGACAGAGCCAGTGTGTTCCCTTCTCAAGTGTTGCTGCTGCATGGCGCCTTTCCTCTGAGAGATATTTGCCTCCTTCCTGACAGACCGCATTTTGCTTCAGATTCCAAATTGAGCCCACAGAACCCCTGACCATGGGAGTTAGGCTCTGAGAAGCGGGCCAAGTCCAGAGCCCTTGATCTCCAGTGGGTGGAAATGGTGTGTGTGTGTGTGTGTGTGTGTGAGAGAGAGAGAGAGAGAGAAAGAGAGAGAGACAGAGACAGAGACAGAGACAGAGACAGAGAGACAGAGAGAGAGCGCGCACCTACGCCACAGCAGCACCTGTGTGGAAGTCAGGGGACAATCTGTGGCCTTTGGTTCTCTCCTGCCACGTGGGTTGTCAGGTGGTCTCAGACACTTACCTGCCGTCATCATGCTGACTCCTCCTCAGTAGTCCTTTTCACTTAGTTTTCCTTTTATGTACTGTTTCAAGAACCTTTTTGAAAAAATTTGTTGTGTAGCCAAGGATGACCTTGAATTCATTTCCTGAATGCTGTTGGGGTTACAGGAGTGCACCAACACTCTAGACAAGATTCTGTTTTTATTTATTTGTTCATCTATTTTGTGGTGTGTGTGTGTGTGTGTGTGTGTGTGTGTGTGTGTGTGTGTGTCTGTCTGTCTGTCTGTCACAGAGCTCACGTGGAGGCCAAAGGATCACTTTTGGGAGTCAGTTTTTTCCCTTCCCCGTGTGGTTCCCAGTGACAGAAATCAGGTTTCTATCTGTTTTGGTGGCAAGGGCTTTACCTGCCAAGCCATCTTGCTGGCTCAGGATTCTGTTTTTGAGGTAAGCGCCAACTGCTAAGCCCTGTGCTGGGCTTGGGGAGGCATGTGAGAGGGGAGATGGTGGCCACCCTCCCCAGCGTGTGTTCCCACACCCACTCATCACTCCTACAGGAGAGGCTCCCACTCTGCAGCCCCGGGGACTCCCACTCTGCAGCCCCGGGTGCAGGCATCCATATCCAGCTCCATCACACCCTCAAAGTCAACAACGGGATTTTATTACGTGTCGGAAAGGCCCCCCCCCCCATTTCTCTGAAGTCTAAGGAGAGCGGCCACATCGAGTGTCCCTAGTTCCACAACTACTCCTCCCACTTGCCACCCTCCCTTCCCTCCCATACCCTGGTGCCTCAGGTGCTCTTCTGGGGTGGCTAAGGCTGGTATGCTGGACACAGGCTGTCCCTCCACAGGCGGTAGGTGATGGCGGTAGTCACGGTGAGCCAGGCCAGGTAGGGCAGCAGGAGCAGAGCAGCTAGCTTGTTGATCGGCTGCCAGATAAGCACCAGGCTTGCCACCAGCCCATAGAGCAGCAACAGGTCCAGGAGGGCCTGGGCAGAAGTGTTGGGAGGGTATAGTCATGCTGTGTCAAGAGCCAGGACCCTCTGCCTTTCTACAGTACCCTGACCCAAGAAATCCCATCCCTGGGGCACTGTGCACACTATAATAATCGCACACATGTCGCTTGCTGGTCCATGATGTCAACTGTCTGATGTGGGCCCTGTGGTTCATGTTCTCCTTCTCCCAGAACGGAACACCACGTGACTTACCAGCCCAGGGTTGTCAGCTGTCAAGAAGAGCAACAAGAAGGTCCAGCTGAGGGTGAGCTGGAAAGTGTAGAGGCCAAGGGGCAGTGCTAGGGGCCACCGGAAGCCTCCGCCCAGTTCCTTCCATACCAGGTAGGAGGCATACCTGCAGGGAGAGGGTGTTCTGTAGGACCCAGGGCCCCTGCAAAGGCCTCTTGGCTGTCAAGGAGTACCCTGAGCCTGGTATGTGGGCAGGTGACTGCAAGCATCATTTGAGGTCCAAGGGAGGGCCTGGAGAGACGGCGAGCAGGAAAGAGCACTCCCTGCCCTTCCAGAGGACACAGGTTT
>NC_081432.1:62164211-62165276 GCF_949786415.1 Peromyscus eremicus
GAGACTCTCGGTGCGCGGACCGGCTACACGGCCTCACCCGGAAGTTTCCCTGAGCTGAGATCTCCCGCCCAGACCCTGTGGAAACAGCGGTTGTGTTTGAACAAGATTTCCAGTTCTGTGCGTCAGTCATCTGACAACCTATGGCGAAGGTTCCCTCCTCTTGGTCGTACTAGCAGCCTTTGGTAGGGGCTGCTGCTCACCAGCAGAGGGCACTGTGAGGAGGGGGCTTCTAGATGCAAGACCTGTACCAAAGCTGCCCTCCTCCCTCCTCCCTTCCAGACCTGCTGTGGGAAGTGTACTGACTCCCATGCCTCACCTGGACTTTGCCGATAGACAAAGACACTCTCAGCCACCCCTCCTTAGCGTGACCTGGGAGGCAGGACGCTGCCGGGAACTGGCAGGCCACACCTGCCTGGGTTCCCCGCCCAAGGCCACTTGTCTGCTGGCCTGGAGACAGGTCTGGCTGACCTATCTGTTTCTTAGAAAAGGAACTATTGCTTCTGGATGCGCTAGTGGCCTCTGAGAGCAAGCTGACTTTAAGGTGAGTACCCCAGGGGCGGCTGCAGGGGGATGGGCATGGCTAAGGGGCCCAGGGAAAAGCCAGGTCAGTTTAGCTAGTCTGTGCCTTGTGAGGACCCTCTGCATGGGAGAGAGAAGAAAGGGCCAGTGCTGGCTGGTGTCAGGAGCAGGGGGATGATTCTGTGTTTGGTGGAAACGTGTACCGCGTTCATGAATGCTGGCCATGCACGAACTGTGTGTGTGGCCTCATTCATTCTGTTGGTAGTTTTTTGTTGTTTTCCTGGTATTGTGGCTTGAACCCAGAAACTCAGGCTTGCAGACAAGTAAGTGTTCCATCACTGAGCTACATCCCCAGTATTCCTTCACTTTTTATTTTTGTTTGTTTGTTTGTTTGAGACAGGGTCTCGCTATGTAGCTCAGGCTGGCCTGGAGCTCACTACCAGGTTGACCTCAAACTCACAGAGATTTGTCTGCCTCTGCCTCCCAGGTGCTGAGATTAAAGGCATGCCCCTGCCCCTGCCCCCCTCCCCCTAATGCTGGGTCCTT